>NC_136510.1:27203395-27208395 GCF_053919585.1 Euprymna scolopes
TTTATTGTTGAATGTACTTTTGTGGTAATAGTATCGGGTTTTGAAATCTAAGGAAGTCATGCCGACGTAATATTTCTTGTTATTTGGGTTTTCTCTCGCAAATATTGTTACCTGATAAACTACGCTTTTTGTTAGACATTTATTTTGAACTGGGCAAAGTGTGCGGTGTCTACAGTTGCATTTATCTTGTTCGTTATTAGTATTTTTATTTATAGTATGGTTGTTCTTGTCCGGGGTTGGTGTGTTATTATTATTATTATTATTATTATTATTATTATTATTATTATTATGATTATTTCTGCTAGTGTTAGTTTTATTTTTGCATGGTGTCTACTTTTTTATTGTTTATTTTGTTGTTGCTTACATTGTTTTTATTTAGTATTTTGTTATTATGTGCTTTAATTATCATCTCTAAATTTTCGCAACAACTGTAGGATAACTTTAATGTATTTTTATTGAAGATTTTGTGTAAGGGGCTGGTTGCGGGAAAGTGTTTTTCAAATTTCTTGCCAAGTTTTGTTTTTAGCATTTGGTTGTATGGGGCCGTATACCAAATCATAGTTCTTTTTCTTCTATTTTGAATTTTATTATAGTTATTGGTGTTTTGTTGCTTATATTTGATATCGATATTTTTGTATTCACTATTTTTTAGGGCTATTTCGTAGATATTGGTTGACCTGTTAAATGCATTTTCATCGCTTGAGTTATTACTGAGTCTACATAAGATCGAGTTAAGAATGTGTTTTATAATTGATGGTGGGTGATTGGACTTAGCGGTTACGTAAATTGGAGTAGGGTTATCTTTTAAGTATGGTTCATATGTGTTTTTATCTAAGTGTAACGTGACGTCCAGGAAGTTTGTTATTTTTATGTTAGCTGATACGTCTGCTTTTAGGCCTAATCCTTTCATTTCCTTATGTATGATGTTCTTAAAGTTTTCTTCCTTGACTTTGTTGTAGTTTTTTATTATAGCTAGTCCATCATCTCTATATAGGCCGATATCCGTAGTATCGAATATGCTTGTGAGGGTATATAGAATGAATAATCCCACAAGATCTGATGCGTCTGCATTATCCCTGGCACCCATCGCCAAATCAAACGAATTTTTCATTTTAGTTTTTATCCATTGGTTATTGTTATTTATTAGAACTGATTTTCTACATGTGTTAATGATGTTGATTTCTTCCGAGGATATATCAGTGTATGCCTCGGCAAATTCTAGGGCAATGTTAAAAAGTTCTTCGGGTATCGATGTCAAACTGTATAAACGTACATTTATCTTTGTTTTCTATATTTTTAAACCAGGTGATTGCTTCGGTAGTATTGTTTGATTTCTTTGTTTACTCTAGACAGTATTGTTTTGCTAATTCTACCCATTTCTGGTTTAGTTGGGTTTATCAGGCGGGTGCTGGGATTATTATTAAAGTCCCATTTGTGGTCTTTAAGCAGAATGTATGCCTCTCTAGGTTTCAATTTGCCAACTTTATCGCTAATTTTTAATTCATCGGTAATTTGTTTACTTTCAGTATTTATTATATCTATGTAGTCGCATTCGTTTGTGTCTAGTTTTTTGTAGTTTTTTGTAATGTTTTCTGTGATTAGTTTGTTATATTCTTGCTTATCTATTTCATAAAAGTTTCTAGTTCTATCTGTTTTTACAAAGATTTTATTAGAGTTGTTTATGTTTCTAACTATTTTGTGTGTTTCCGTTGGAAATTGTTAGGTTGATTGTGGAATTCTAAGGTTTTAATTACGTTTAAAAGGCCATTTTCAAAGTTTATCAAAAGGTATACTGTTTTCGCATTTTTAAGGGTTTTAAAACCATAGGATTCATTTTTATTTACGTTTCCATTTTTAAGGAAGAAATTTGCTCGCCATCGCATTCGGCGTATTAGTTCATCTGTTTTTGTTTTTTGTTTTTTGGATTAATTCAATAATATAGCTATGCTTGCTGGGTGTGGGGATGTTTTTTAGCGATGTTTCGAAGTTAACTCTTTCCATATCTATTTTTAATGTGGTAAAATAAATTCTTGTAAGAGTCATCGACTGTTTCAGGAGCTAAGTATAACTACTTCATTTACTCACATAAAATTAATATACGAAAGTATAGATTTATGCGTAAACTTTAAGTATTTACTTCAAAAGTGCTCAATACGTAGGTAGAGCTAGTTAGTAATTTATAAAATATATATGGCGATTAAGCTACACTGAATATTCGGCGTTTTTTCCACTCTAGGATTCATCAGGCTTATGCGCGAATTCTGTGGTTGTTTATCCTTTTTATATGGTCCTCTTCTATTGAGGATTTAGTTAGCCAATCAGCTTTCTAGTATCCACCGCGCCCCTTCCTATCAGCCAATGGGCATGCATTTTATCGAACAAAGGATCTGTTTTAAAACTAAGTTAGTGCTTTAAGGCAGACATTTTCTTTTTTTGTTGGTTTATGTATAAATATACATATGTGTACATACATATATGCACATATATATGCATATATATATGCATACATATATGTGTGATCTTTTATGCATATTCATATTTATTTAATTTATTTATTTGTTTATTTTCTATTGTTTTTGTTAGTTTTAAGACTATCTGTATCGCTATCCTAGAGTAAATTTTATTTTGTGAACACAGTTATTATCTATTTCTCTTCTACAGTTTAATAGATGTTGGGGTTCTTTAAAGTACAGTATAGCAAATTTTTCATGAAGGCATAATCTACATTGGTCGTCTAGATGTCTATACGTGGTAGCTTGTCTTATTATTTTCCATTCGGGTACCGGCGAATGTCTGCTTTCTTTGAGTTCCCAGTATTTATTCGCTAGTGTTGTTTTTATACGGTGTTTTTTATTGTTGAATGTACTTTTGTGGTCATAGTATCGGGTTTTGAAATCTAAGGAAGACATGCCTACATAATATTTCTTGTTATTTGGGTTTTCTCTCGCAAATATTGTTGCCTGATAAACTACGCTTTTTGTTAGACATTTATTTTGAACTGGGCAAAATGTGCGGTGTCTACAGTTGCATTTATCTTGTTCGTTATTAGTATTTTTATTTATAGTATTGTTATTCTTGTCCGGGATTGGTGTGTTGTTGTTATTCTTATTATTATTATTATTATTATTATTATTATTATTATTATTATTATTATTATTATTATTTCTGCTAGTGTTAGTTTTATTTTTGTATTGGTGTTTACTTTTTTATTTTTATTTTGTTGTTGCTTACATTGTTTTTATTTAGTATTTTGTTATTATGTGCTTTAATTATCGTCTCTAAATTTTCGCAACAGCTGTAGGATAACTTTAATGTATTTTTATTGAAGATTTTGTGTAAGGGGCTGGTTGCGGGAAAGTGTTTTTCAATAAGATCTACAAATTTCTTGTCAAGTTTTGTTTTTAGGATTAGGTTGTATGGGGCCGTATATCAAATTATAGTTCTTTTTCTTCTATTTTGAATTTTATTATAGTTATTGGTGTATTGTTGCTTATATGTGATATCGATATTTTTGTATCCACTATTTTAGGGCTGTTTCGTAGATATTGGTTGACCTGTTAAATGCATTTTCATCGCTTAAGTTATTACTGAGTCTACTTACGATCGAGTTAGGAATGTGTTTTATAATTGATGGTGGGTGATTGGACTCAGCGTTTACGTAAATTGGAGTAGGGTTATCTTTAAAGTATAGTTCATAAGTGTTTTTATCTAAGTTTAACGTGACGTCCAGGAAGTTTGTTAGTCGAATGGAAAATAATAAGACAAGCTACCACATGTAGACATCTAGACGACCAATGTAGATTATGCCTTCATGAAAAATTTGCTATCCTGTACTTTAAAGAACCCCAACATCTATTAAACTGTAGAAGAGAAATAGATAATAACTGTGTTCAAAAATAAAATTTACTCTAGGATAGCGATACAAAATAGTCTTAAAACTAACAAAAACAATAGAAAATAAACAAATAAATAAATTAAATAAACATGAATATACATAAAAGATCACACATACATGTATATATATATATATATATATGTGCATATATGTATGTACACATATGTATATTTATATATAAACTAACAAAAAAAAAGAAAAAAAAAGAAAATGTCTGCCTTAAAGCACTAACCTAGTTTTAAAACATATCCTTTGTTCGATAAAATGCATGCCCAATGGCTGATATGAAGGGGAGCGGTGGATACTAGAAAGCTGATTGGCTAACTAAATCCTCAGTAGAAGAGGACCATATAAAAAGGATAAACAACCACAGAATGCGCGCATAAGTCTGAGGAATCCTAGAGTGGAAAAAACGCCGAATATTCAGTGTAGCTTATTCGCCATATATATTTTATAAATTTATATATATATATATATATATATATATATATATATATATATATATATATATATTTATATATATATATATATTAGTGATAGGACGATACAAATATTTTTCCGATTCCGATACAATTATTGATTCCGTACTAAATTCCTGCTTCTGATTCCGAGTCTTCATATATCTCTAAATATTTAACTATAAAGTTGCTATTGTCTCTCATATTATCGTAAAAACGCATGTCAAATGTGTTCATATTATCGCAAGCGTAAAATCGCACTTGATTGGATTGGCTTTAGTTTTATTGGTAGCTTTAAAACAATAAATATTTATTATTTTATTATTACGAACAGCGGAAGATTTCGTTTAAAAAAAACATCAAATAAAAAAATGACAATTAAAAGAATCGTTTTTGGTATCGGAAAATATGCACACATTTTCCGATTCCCGAATCCGATTCTCATTAACCGTCCGGACACTAATATATATATATATATATATATATATATATATATATATATATATATATATATATATATATATATATATATATATATATATATGTGTGTGTGTGTGTGTGTGTGTGTGTGTGTACAGTTAAATAACGTAAAATGAAAACCTCCTGCAATATGAGCTCACGTAAATAAAGAAGAAGAAGAAGAAGAA
>NC_136510.1:27210895-27238395 GCF_053919585.1 Euprymna scolopes
TTCTCTTTGTTGTTTATTTTATTCTTTGCCTTATCTAACCGTGTGTTATCTAACGACTTATTTAACGGACTATTGTCCTCAGAACCTTTAATATCTATTTACTTAACGGCCCGTAACTCGGCTAGTATTATAAGTGCGTGCATGTCAGAACATATAATACAAGTAAAATGACGACATACCTGTCTGCTGCTGATCGTTTCCTGGGGATACACCACCCGTCTTTGAGGGAGCTGGAATCTGTTTAAAGGAAACGCTTCAAGACAGGGACACAAGACAGTGTTTATATATATATATATATATATATATATATATATATATATATATATATATATATATATATATATATATATATATATATATATATACAAGACCCGTTTTAGCCCATCTGTCTTTCTCATTAAACTTAGCTCAGCTTATTCAAACCTGGACACCTGACACGCCAGGTTCGGTCCCCATTCGGATATTTCCGGTGCAAACTGATCGGCAAACCAAGTTTGATACATGTCACAACATGACCGTTTGACCCTGCCTGCACCTGCATGCTCGCTCAAATTGTTGTTTTCCCTACAATTCAATCTATTTACTCCGCTTGATAGATAGATAATTCGATAGATAGATAGATAGATAGATAGATAACTGAATAAATGCTTTCCACCCGGCGTTTCCCATCATTTACCTAATATCTCAAGTCCATTTTTATCACTGTCTCCCAAATTGTTCTCACTCATCGGAGCTTGCTACCGCACTTGTTCTACATCTGCTAATCCAAGAAACCCCATCAATATGTCAATAACAACAAAGTATCCTATTCTGCACATCTCTCTCTTCCCCCTCTCTATCCTTTCCTTCTCCTGTCTCTCTACCCTCTCTACTGCAATGAGTTATCTCTCTTTATATTAGAATAGAGCATAACATTCAGGTAAAACAACAACATAGTTTTAAATAATGATGCTGACAATTAAATTGCAAGTAGAAAGTAGAATGGCTAGTAACGTCGGATTATGACAGCTAGTTCATTTTTAAATTTCTCGCTGTTTATTTATTTTATTCGGGGGGGGGGGGGGCTCGTGGCGCAGTAAATAGAGGCGTTGAGTCTCTATAGTTTCCAGTTGAGCCTTGTCTGAAAATAGCGGTTTAAATCCTACCCCAAAGTATGCCAGAGGACTAGTTGGACAAAAACTTATGAGACAACAACTATGGAAGGCGGTAATACAATTACAAGACTCAGCATTTATATCCTGTCGCAGTGAACCACATGAAGAAGGCCAGAAGATGAGTTGGCCGAAACGTGGGGAAGCTATAACAACTATGAAGATGAGGATAACCGTCCGCAAAAAAAAGAATGAATACTCAAATTCTTCTTTTTTATTCTTTGATTATATCTTCTGATATTTTTTTTTTTTGCCTGTTTGTATTTTATCAGTTAAGAAATATAATATTTTATGAATTTTTCATGTTGCCTGTTTGTTTGTTTGTTTTTGTTTAATCAGTCGCATCATGATGACGTCATTATTGTGGAGGAACGCTATCCGTCCGATCGGACACGGATTCATATTCGGCGTTCAGTTTTCATCTGGCCGTTTGGATAATTGACATGGTCGTTCCCTCGGGATTTTCGGGAACTAGGATGATGATATTGCCGCTGTATGAAAAATAGAGACCCACACCGCCTTGTGCTCGACACACAAAAAAGGGGCTATAAAGAAAGTGACGGTATACGTATTGGGAAGGGGGCATGCAAACGCAGACAGACAGGAAAACATTTAACCCGTCCTATCAACCGTCATCGCGAATGAGTTTCATCAAAACAATGCAAAACAGAACAGATCCATATTTTTTTTTACATGCGGGCATTCGAATTGTGCGTTTAATAATGAAAATGGTATTTCGAATTTAAATGTGACAGACTAACGAAAATGCTATTTTAATCTAAAGCAATGTCATTTTAAACTAAAGCGTGACAGACCAATGAAAATATTATTTCGAACTTAAGAAAGGCAAAAGAACAAAAATGCTATTCAAAACTTAAGCATGATAGACTAACGATAATGTCATTCCAAACTTTAACGAGACAAACCAAAGAAAATGCTATTTCAAATTGAAAAATTGCAGAACGAGAAAAATGCTATTTCAAACTTAAGCGTAAAACCCAACGATAATGTTATTTTAAAGTTTAAGAATGGCGGAACGACAAAAATGTTGGTTGGTTGTTTTTTTTTTTTTTTTTTTTTTTTTTTTTTTTTTTTTTGTGTGTGTGTGTGTGTGTGTGTGTGTGTGTGTGTGTGTGTGTGTGTGTGTGTGTGTGTGTGTGCGTTATGGCATATCAACCTTTTTTAGGTTATTTAATGTGAAATCCAGTGATTTTGAAGAATAATTTTTTAATAGAGTTTATTTGTTTTTTTCGAGTCGCTTTCTATTTAACCCATAGTTGGGACCCTAACAGGTACTACAACTCCGGGTTAGAGTGGACCTGGGAACAATGGTAATTAAAGGGTGGCTTTACACTCCCCAAAGCCCGCAAGCTGGGGCCTCATCATCGGATATAGTTTAAGGTCATATCCAGGACCCGACAAAAATGATATTTCAAACTTAAGCAGAGTAAACCAACGAAAATGCTATTTAAAAATTAAGAGTAGCAGAACAACCGAAATGCTATATAAAACCTAAGCATAACAGACCAATCCAAATTCTATTTAAAACTATAGCAACAAAAATGCTATTTCAGCCTTTAGTGTGTCAGACGAATTAAAATATGATTTAATCCTTAAGTGTGACAGACTATTTAAAATGCTATATAAACTTTAAGAGTGACAGACCATCGAAATACTATTCCTATCTTAAACATGTCAGACCAACGAAAGTGCTATTTTGACCTTAAGCATGGTAAACTAATGAAAATTCTATTTAAACATTAAGCATGGCAGATCAACGGAAATGATATTTTAGTCTTAAGCAAAGAAGACCAGCAAAAATACTATTTCAATCTTAAGCGTGACATAAGAGCAAAAATGGTATTTCAACCTCAAACGTGACAGAGGAAGCGGCGGATCGAGTTTCACATAGATCCGTTGGACGTATCTAATTTATATACGCCCATTTCATCTGTACGTTTATTGATGGAAACGCTATTGGACAGCGTGGCAGATTGGCTTCTCTTGAAAAGAAGGAAAAAAAAAGGCAGACAAATGTGGCCGTAGTTGGACCAATTGGATTTGTAGCCGTTCGTAAAATCGAATAGTTCTGTGAAATTCAAATTCCGGTCGTCGCAGATAATAATTTCACTTTGGCATAAATCCTCTTGGGAACCACAAGATACGGATCATCAAAAGAAGTCGTTCCGTCGTCATTGTTACCCGCGCATGCGCAATGGAATTAAAGGGAACGAATAAGTGCGGGTGAGCAAGTGCACGAGCAGACGTGTCACACTTCCCCTCCTCCCAATTTTGGGTTGCAATTCAACGTTCTCACAATAAAACCGGATTCTATATCTATTGTCATTAATGACAAGAAACACAATTGGATAATAGTCGAATTTTTATGCACTTCTGATATCTCTAGCTTATATACAAACATCACTTTGTGTGTGTGTGTGTGTGTGTGTGTGTGTGTGTGTGTGTATGTGTATGTGTGCGTGTGTGTGTGTGTGCGCGTATACATATATGAGAGGGAGAGAGTTCCCTATGGACTCTGAAACGACTGACCCGATTTTTTTATTTTGGAAATTTCACACAAATGTACTTTGCGTGTCTGGGAGTGTTCTTAAATAGGTTTTCTATCGAAATACATCAGATAAGTATCGAAAATCGATTATCGAAAACATCCGAATAAAAAAATAGTCCGATTTTAAATATAGTTAACACTCTTATACGGCCTTACGTCACAAGTGCATTTCAGAAGGTTTATCATCGCACAAGCAGCAGTGTCTGATTCATAAAATCAACAGTAGATCATTTGATAAATCAGGAGCGTGTTCGAAATGAATGTTTCTGTTTAGAACACAATTGAATCATGATACTTGACATTTTAAACTTTAATTCAAGCGATTGCTACAAAAAAATACAAAATCAACAGTAGGTTCTCTAAAGTGCAATGTAGACTACAATGTATGGTGAAATAAGTGCAGAGAGGAATGTAAAGCTTCCTTCTGGTGCATTGCGGTAGGTCCTCGACTAGGGCAGGTAATTAATCGATTTAATTAAAAAAAATTAGCGATCGATTTCGATTACAATATATGTATTGAACGTATGAAATATACTATGATACTTGTTCAATCCCGGGCAATGCCGTGTATCTCTGCTAGTATATATATATATATATATATATATATATATATATATATATATATATATATATATATATATATATATTGGTGGTCAAGGTCAGGTGCTGACGTTTGTAAAAAGCACACAGATGTTTTAGCGTCATACTGTGCTTCTCCCAGACAAATCAACCCCACGTGCACGTCATGACCACTGCCCCGTAGACGGGGCTCTGATGAACGGCGAGTGTCCTGCACCGTATATCGACTTCCACTGCCTTGTGGGCCAAGGGTTTTTAACCGAAGGCTAAGGGTGAGGTAACCCTGACAGAAACCTCCAGAGGATCTTAGGCCCTGTCAGCTATGGCATACATGAACCACCGCCAGCGTGTGGAGTATGCTCCGGTGCCCAGCAACCTAATTCCCAGTCATGGATCAAATGGCATGGTGGGTGGAGAGTGCTCCCGTAACCATGGTGAAGCCAACCTCTCTAGAAGAAGGACACCCCTGATATAAAACCTGCTGCCACTGCTGCTCTCACTGATGGTGACTTGCTCTTCTTTTTGGTTCAATGTGGCAGTTGTTTAAAGAGTGGGATTGTCTCAGTGCAAAGTCTTTCCTCACTATAAAAAGATTCAAGCACAGGCATTACTTGATATGCAATGAAATACACACTTTGCAATCAGTCTCTCGATAACAAAAAGGCTGGCTGTAGCCTGAAACGGCAAACGGATATTCAATGAGAACTGATGCAGATATGGGCTGCAATGGCAATAAAGGTTCTGGAACTTCCAGGGTCTGGCCTGGTAGGTGTTCAGGGCACCACAGCTTGGGCCCGATCATCAGTGGATGTGCTGGACTATAGAAGGTTCATAGAGGTGACGGCTGGCACGTGCTGCTAGTTGCGCTCGTGTTTGTGTCATTTGAGCCAGAGATATATTAAGTAATGGCAATACTCGAGAACGAGTTGTTGCCATCACACACACACACACACACACACACACACATATATATATATATATATATATATATATATATATATATATATATATATATATATATATATAGCGAGGGCGCTAAAGACGGCCAAAAAAAAAACGGCCGTGTAGCCGAAACAATAATGTAACTTAACAGAAAGATACGTTAATAAAAAATAAAACGTATATATATATATGTATATATATATAGATAGATAGATAGATAGATAGAGAGAGAGAGAGAGAGTGAGTGAGAGAGAGAGTGAGTGAGAGAAAGAGAGATAAATTACGACAATGATAAAAGGAAAGAATCAGTTTACAATCATAAATTTTGATGTTTTTTTTTATTTCAGTGAATGCCCATATTTTCGTTCTCACTGCCTTTCGTGCGTTTCGCAAGCGATTGCGAAAAATATTGTATTCTGTTTATTGAATGCTATGCAGAGGTAATCAATAATTAATCGGTAACACGGCATTCCAAAAAAATAAAAAGATAAAAATAAAAATAAAAATAATAGGAAGGATAGTGTTTAAAAAAGATTAAAAGAAAGTCAAGTCCAAAACATGAAATTAACGGGCAAATATATATTTTCACACTACGTCGCTCTACTTAACTATTGAGCACTGCTCAAATAAATACTGAAAATTGATACATAAAGCATTTGATCTCCTATAACATTTACGGTGGTTACACACACACACACACACACACATACAAACGCATACATATATATATATATATATATATATATATATATATATATATATATAAGCGAGATAAGACACTGATAGAATTTCAGATGAAAAATCCTGATAGATATTTCTTGAAGTAATACTTTAAAGGAAATCCTAGCCCAAAAGGAAAAGCTCAATATTTAAGTATAGAGCAATATATAAGTTTCGTGGTTTAATTTTAAATTCTGAAAAAACAACATATAGAGACATAGATTCGATTTAGGAATTTATTGCTTGAAAAAGGAATATATACAAAGAGTTATTTCAATTTCCTAACCCTTCTATATATTCTTTTGTCAAGCAATACATTCTTAAATCGAATATATGTCTCTATATGTTTTTTTTTTCAGAATTTAAAATTGAATTACGAAATATATATATATATATATATATATATATATATATATATATATATATAATTCCAGGTTAATATTGTCGAGAGGTGAAGTAGCCAATGACGTTTTAACGAGATTAATGCGACAGTACCGAAATATGGAAGGATACCCTTTTATAAAAAAAAATTTTATATAAGCATTTATATGTCGCTACAAATTCACGGGCATGTTTTGGTTAGCCGGTTTCAACTAACTAAAGACCTCTTCAGGCGATATTTCGTATACAAGTGCATAAAACAAATACAAATTCCGCTTATAAATATATATATATATATATATATATATATATATATATATATATAATTTGAGGTTACTATATTTCAAAGGTAAAAGTAACCAGTGAAATATGACGAGGTTAATATAAGGGTGCACAATACGGAAGTAGAACAAGTTTTATTTTCAATTTGTCTTTACATAAGCAGTAATATGTTGCTACACAGTCATGAGCATGTTTCGGTTTTCCAGCATTTAGTAACTAGAGACCTCTTCAGGAAACAACGCTTATTTTCGAAAGCGGAATTCTTACGTTTCACTTTCGAAAATAAGTGTTGTTGCCTCAAGAGGTCTCTAGTTACTAAATACTAGAAGACCGAAACATTGTCATGACTGTGTAGCAACAAATTACTGCTTACGTCAAGACAAATCGAATATATATATATATATATATATATATATATATATATATATATATATATATATATATATATATTAGAGTGTCCTACAAGTGAGTGAACACTCGCGAAAATTTAAGTTTTTATGTAACTTTTAATTATTTGTTTTTTGTTTTTTTTTTTGTTTGTTTGCTTTTTTGGGTTTTGGGGGATTTTTTGCGTTTATATTGTTATAGAGTTTTTATTTTTCTGTCCCAACTGGCAATTGATAAAATTGAGCTGCGGGTTTTGATTACGTTACTGCTGGGTGTGAAGTCTTTCAACCAGAAAAGACAAAGATGAGATTTATGCTGCCAAAGGGAATGAACTTTGAAGGAATCGTGTATTTTGATTTGTTCTGAATGGTTGTGCCATTAATGTCGAACTTTACTGTACGCAACTGGGGCGGGTATACGAAAGTTGAAGCAAAAGTACCCGGCTCTGATCAACCGAAAGCGCTCTTTGATGAAGCAGGGCAATGCCAAGCCACACACCGGCAAGAAGACAAAAGACAAGTTTGAAGAGCTGGACGGCGTTGAGGTTCTGCCACATCCATCCTAGAGTCTTTACTGTGTTCCATCAGATTACGTCGTTTTCCGCTCCACATAACACTTTCTGGGGCTGACGATTCGATTCGTTTGATGAAGTCGAGGAAACGTGTCAAGAATTCTTTGATTCGAAGCCGTCTGAATGGTACTTTGACCAAATCCGAAAGCTTGCAATCAATGACAGTCTTTATTTAGTTAGTTATTACTTGACGAGTAAAATTTCAATCTTTTGCAAATGTGTACGAACTTTTGGGATAGTCAAATATATATATATATATATATATATATATATATATATAACTACTTAATTTACTCACATAAAATTAATATACGAAGGTATAGATTTATGCGTAAACTTTAAGTATTTACTTCAAAAGTGCTCAATACGTAGGTAGAGCTAGTTAGTAATTTATAAAATATATATGGCGATTAAGCTACACTGAATATTCGGCGTTTCATTCACTCTAAGACTCTTCAGGCTTATGCATAAGCCTGAAGAGTCCTTGAGTGGATGAAACGCGGAATATTCAGTGTAGCTTAATCGCCATATATATTTTATAAATTACTACTACTATATATATATATATATATATATATATATATATATATATTAAGAGAGAGAGAGACAGACAGACAGGCAGAGACAGACACATATACAGTCCCCGGTTGAATTTTGAGAGATCGTGAATACCCTCTGTAAATGTGCATATGCGTATAATTGTGTAGCAACGATTGTACGATTCCTAACCGAACCTCTCCTAAGTCAGCACTACCTAATTCCACGAGTAAGCAGAAGTCCATGCCGAAATAAGTGGAGAGCGCATACAGCGTCTGGTCTTCCTAAATGGTCACCAATTTTATTACTGACCAGAGTCCACGTAGCTTCACTTCGCTGGTCTAACAGAAAGCGGTACGTTAACGAGAGAGAGAGAGAGAGAGAGAGAGAGAGAGAGAGAGAGAGAGAGAGAGGGTGGGAAACAGATACAGAAAGAAAGAGAGATGTGGGCGGGAGATAGATATAGAAAGAGAGATAGATATATATATAGAGAATGTGGGTGTATGGGGGCGAAAGAAAGGAATTATAAATTTCATGTTGAGGTATAGACAAATGGATCTACTGTTGCATCCCGAATCCCTCTGTCTAAGACGAAAGATGAGTGTAGAGGAGGGGGAGGAAAGTATTAAAATCGAACGACAATCACAAAGCAGAAATTATGGGAACGAGAAAAAAAACTCACAGAAAAAAAGAGAAAGAAAGAGAAAGAAAGAGAAAGAAAGAGAAAAAGCGAAAGAAAGAGAGAAAGAGAAAAAGAGAAGGAAAGAGGAAAGAGATAGAAAGAGGAAAAAGAGAAAAAGAGAAAAAGTGAAAGAGAAAGAAAGAGAAAAGGAGAAAGAAAAGGGAGGAAAAAGAAAAAGAGAAAAAAGAGAAAGAAAGAGAGAAGAAGGAAAAAGAGAAAAGGGGAAAGAAAGAGGAAAGAGAAAGAAAGAGAAAAGGAGATAAAAGAGAAAAAGAGGAAGAAAAAGTGAAAAGAGAAAAAGAGAAAGAAAAAGGAAATAAGAAAGAGAAAAGGAGAGAAAAAGAGAGACAGAAAGAGAAAAGGAGAAAAAGAGAGAAAGAAACAGAAAAAGAGAAAAAGAAAGAAAGAATGTGTGTGGCGAATAGGGAGATGGAGTAAGTGAGAGAGATAGAAAGATGAGGAAAACGAAAACGTGAAATCAAGATTATTGCTATATACGTCATATGAGAGTGGCGAAGTTGGGGTGTGTTACGACAAACAGATTCAGTAAATCAAAACGAAGGTTTTTAGCGGTGGTGGGGGTAGAGCTTAGGGAGCTGATGGGTGTGACAGTGTGTGGGTGGGGATAGGATGATCTGGTGGGTTATACATGATATCCCGAAGAGACAAGCTGAGCTACAGATGCCTAAATGAGATTCATCATTGAAATCCCTAAATGACGACTCATACTCAGCGCTTATAGAAAAGAAGTAGAAAACTTACATCCCTTTTTCTCCGCCCCCCCTCTCTCTCTCTCTCATTCTCTCTTCCTGTCTCTCTCTTTCTCGCTCTCTCTCTCTCTCTCTCTGTATATATAAGCGAAGCTCGCTGTTTGTTTGCTTGTAAAGAAACTAGCACCTCGAGAAATGTAAAAGCGATGGGCGAATGTTTTTTAATGGAAATTTGATGATACGTTTACAAGCACCAATCCATGGCTCAGTGTTTAGAACTGCTGATTATCAACACGATAATTGTAAGTTCAATCAACGTGCTCGTTGTTGTACACTCACACACACACACACACATTTATTTTTTTATTACCGTTTTATCTGTTTGGTTACATATGTTTCGGATGTTGGACCGTGTTTACGATCTAACAGCCTCGTCAGACTTTACAGAAATTGTTGGTTAGTATTAGGAAGAATTGTTTTTAGGAGGAATACGGGGGGAAGAGGGGGTTCGGGGTAGAAGATAATAGAGGGGAAAGGCGGGTAATGACAATATTTCAGTTTTGAAGTTTAAAGTATATTAGGTTGTATTCGGTGTAGGGGGTAGCAGATTCAGGTAGGCTTGGGTGGAGATATGTGGATATAGGGAGGGGGAGAGAGGATGGTAAAGAGAAAAGAAAAAAGAGAGGAGGGGGGAAAGAGTTTCAATTTTTGGATTTTTATAATTTTGGCTACTTTTTTTTCCTGTTCGATAAGGTATATTAATTAGATGAAAGAGAGAGAGAGAGAAAGAGAGAGAGAGAGGGAGGGAGAGAGATAGATGGGAGGAAAGGGAGGGAGACAGAGAGGGAGAGGAAAGGGGTTAGTACGGCTGTCATTTTTGGCAGTTACAGAGTTACGTGGTCGTTGTTCATTTCATAGTGGGTTGTTTTTAAACAGTTAAGAGTTAATACAGACGTTGACGTACGCATAAGAGCGCATAATACATATACATACATATTACAGACCAATATGTAGACACATAGGCACATAAATATAAAAACAATGCCTATGCAGATGTACATGGGTCTACATGCAGACATATACACACATACACGCAACTCTCGTACACATATATATATATATACTTGCATATATATACAGATATAAGTACATGCTCACACATAACCATACACACACCCATTCGAGTACGTATACGTGAATATACAGATCTCCAGTAAGAAGTAGATGCATACATACACATACACAGACATATACATACAAGTACACACATACGCACGGGCTCATGCACACGTATACATAATTACCTACAAATATATATTTATAAAATATAAATATGTAGACCCATATAGGCACATATATACAGGGTGTCCGTAAAGTTACTATACAGTCTTACAAGTTACTATACAGACACACTGTAAAATCAGAATCTTTCTCAAGAAGTCCGTGAATTAGGCGCGGAATGTATGGTCTCATTAGGAGTTTCGTGAGTATTTTATGTAGAGAGGTTCGTTTGATACCAATTTCTGTACTAGCACGGCTTCTTTGGGCTTCTACCATATGCCTCAGCAACTGTAGCCAAATTTTGTTCAGTGCACACACTTGGCCGACCAGAACGCGGAGCATCTGCAACTGAGCCAGTATCATCAAATTTGTCTCGAAGTTTATAAATAGCCAAACGTGTTGGAGGATCTGTATTAAAATAATGATTCCAATCAGGGATTACATCCTGTGCGTTTTCTGTTTTCCAATATCGCTTCAAAATAAATTTGCGCTCTTCCGAAGTTAGCTTGCGTGGCATGCTTGATTAAATAAACCTGTAAAAAAATAAATATTAACTATTAATACAAATATAATACAATAAAACAATAAGACTGTATAGTAACTTTACGGACACCCTGTATTTATGCAATTACACAAATATATGCATATCCACACATGCACATGTATACATACGCATACCGGCATGGATACATCTATGCCTAGTAAATAAAGTAAAGTCAGGATAAATAATAATAAATAAATAAATAAATAAATAAATGAGTACATGGTTTAATTTAGTTAGGTATGTATATATGTGCATGTGTGGATAGCACACTTTCGCTTAAATTAGGTAATCCAGCGTTTTAAAGGATACCAACATACAACAATAGCAAGTAATAAGAAAAGCAAAAAGTGCGAATTTTTCTGTAAGATAATTAAAAGAAACATTATTGAGGTAAAAACTGCATGGAGGTGCATAAGGTTTTCATCTGAAATTCCGTACACATACCCGAGTTTGGCCGAAAAATTCCCGAGTTCAGCAAGATACATCTGAAGAAAGTCAGAAATTAGATCGGCCGAAACGTTGTGAGAATACCAATCAAGATGAGAACAGTAGTCCGAATAATTCAAATTATGTAAATTATTGATCCTCATCTCAAAAATGTAAATACATATTATTTTCAAAGTTTTGAAATTGTTACTTATCAAGGGAGGTAATTCATGAACGATTTGTGTGTCTGATTGTTCAAAAAGGGTAACGTTTAACAAAAAAGTTATAAAGTCGTAGTGGATTAAGTTTCATAGGGTCGAGATATACCGGGAATATTAAAAAATATTTCATCGTTTTTGAAAATATAGAACTGCTAACTGTTCTGCCTATATCATGTACGGAAGATACGAGGTGCCATACATAAGTTTCCAGGCTTTTTGTGTATGGACATTTTTATTGATAATACACACATGAAACTCTAGTCCCCTTCGGAGTAATTTTCTCCGGTTGCAATGCACCTGTTTTACCGTTCCAAAAACGTCTAGAGGGCCCCGTGGAAGTCCTTTCGTGTGAGCGTGTCTATGAACCTCGTCACAGCCTCTTTCAACTCCTCAATTTTCTCATATAGCTTGGGGAATAACCAAAAGTCACAGGCTGCAAGATATGACTATGGGGAGGGTGAGGAACTGTCTTGATGCCTATCTTGGTGAAATAGTTTGACCTTCTCTGAGCAGGCTTAGGACAAACAAAAGCGCAAATATTCCTCATCTTCAGTCCCTCGTGAATAATGGTGTGCACAGTTCCCACACTGACATCAAATTGTGCACTTGTTGTCTCTATAGATATACAGCGGTTCTCCTCCATGAAATTCATTATTTGCCCAATCAAGTCTGGTGTTCTGACTTTCTTATTTCTTTCATACCTCTCATAATCCCTCACAGACTCCTACGTTCCTTGAATCTCTTATGCCAATCGAAAACTAATGCTCGATTCATGCAAAATGGTCTAAAAGCAGTCTGAAGCATTCCATGTTTTTGTGGCATATTTTCTTGTTTCAAAACATGATTCAACTGTATGTTGTTTGTCTAAAGTGTCCTCCCGTCCAGATTTCATTTTTAAAATTCATCAGCTGCGACAATCAGGCTTTGGTAAGGTGTATTACAATTCATGTTGGAGCTGCTCTCTGCACCTGAAATCATAAAAATTAGTCAATCATAAGGTGCATAGCAATAACATACTTAATTTTAAAGAGTTTGCGACAAATTTAAATGGCGGTACAAAAATCCTGGAACTTTATTGCATGGGATCTCGTAAATATGTGTAGTATAAGAAATAGTGTCATGTGATAACTAGATAGGAAATGAATACGAAAAGGAAGTTAAACGAAATCTGAAATTGCAGTTGTTATTGAGAACCAGTCATCTATTTCGTATGAAATCATGTGTTTATTTTTGGCTTTCGTTTTACCGATATCTTTCTAGTGAGAATTCTTTCTAAAAAGAGATCGGATACTGGCGTAAAGATTGTTAACAGCGAAGTGAAAGTGTCTCTGTGGAGCAAGCTGGATTCGAACCTGACACAGTTCGTATTGTTAACCGTTTAACTACCGTTTTCCCCCTAAAATTGCGGTTGTGTGGGTCTCAAACGAAATCTTTATATTTCACAGAATAAATAACCGCCAACCGCTAAACCCAAATTTCACTCGCTGTATTCCAAGCAAAATCTCCAAATTTAGCGGGAAAACTGCTAAACTGGGAAGACTGATTTCCGGCCTTGTGTACATATTGTTCGATATGACTGGACGGTTAAGTGTCGTCAAAAGTAGTGTGAGAATGTATTTATCCGAAAGAGCCTGTTTAACGTTGGGGGAGGGGAGGTGGCGTTGAATCATGCATTAGATTATGACACATAGCTGGAGGCAGGCGAAAAAGGATTTGTTTGCTTTTGTGTGGGGGGAGCATTTCATATTTGATGTAATGATACATGATATCACAACCTGCGCCATTCCTAAGGGGCGATCAAGTAACAGGAAAGAAAGAAAAAAAGAAAGAAGAAAAGAATGAATCGGTTGTTGAGTTTTCTACACAATAGATTCTTTATTTCGCAAATAAATTGAGGAAAAAAGAAAATAAAAACACAAGAAAAAATGTACTCTGTGTTGTTAAAACTTAATAGCTAAAATTAAGATCATAAACCTCCTCAATGCGGTTAATGTGGTCCTACGAACGGGGCATAGGGAAAGACTCGAACAACGAGTTTAGGTAGAAAAGAATATATTGTACCTGAAAGTGATACAAATAAGAAGTTCACCGGCATTTTCCGACTATTAGACAGTCTGTAGTTTCGCATTAGGTCACAATAATTAAGTATTAACTTCTCACCCATAACGAAGGGATGTGACACAATGTTGAAAAGTAGGAAAGTAGGCTAGCGCTCCAAGAGGAAGAGTACTCTGGCTGTGTAAAAGTAAGTCTGAGCAGCCTCAGACAACAAACGATAAACTTGGCCGTCCCGTAATCCGGGAAGTAAGGCCTGAGAGGCGGACCTCCTAGGGCTACCAGTAACACTGAAATAGTCTCGTTTCTGCCGGACTTATTGCCGAACCTTTCAACGTTAGGTTCGCGATAATTCCTCACAAGAGTATTAAGCTGAGCTTTTTTTTTTTAAATAATGATTGGAAGAATCCATTACGACTGAATAGGTAAGACCCAATAACAATTAACCTTACCCCCACACACTTATAAACCATATACGAAAGAAAATTTTTACCTATTATCTATTAATCTTAAGTCCCTTCTATCATTAAACAGGTTTCAATATCAGATAATCATAGAATTAGAAACAATTCGTCAACTGAAAAAATATGAAATAACAATCGCTAACCATGCTTTACAAATCCATAGCTAGAAAAATACGTAAATAAAATATACTAAAATGACAGGAGAATTAAAAGGAAAACTAGAAACTGAAAGATTATTCGGTTTACCCCACCCACCCGTTTAATCCTCTGGTTAAATTCGAAATTGGCCATATGTTTCTAAATTGTTTATTCAGTGTTTTCGCGCTCATAATCTTCAATAAAATATTATTAAATGTAGCTATTGCTGTACAGAGAGCACAGCAAAAATTAATTCCGAATAAATAGATTTCAAGTCATCTTAATTCTTAAGTCATAATAAATAGATCTTAAACTAGAACTGATGTAACTAGTACTAGTCTCTAATCTTAGACAGCGTCCAAAAAATCTAGTAGATCCGGCATTATCAGCTGAGCTCCAACCTCTGTCCCATCACCGTAGTGTTGCATTTTTGTGCCTGTTTTACAATTATGTTAACGGAATGTTCTCTGATGAAATTCGATGAACTTCGAGGGCAGGCGAAAAGGTTCTGTTTACTTTTGTGGTGGTGGGGGGGGGGCTTTTCATATTTCTTGTAATAGTGCATGATATTATAACCCGTGCCATTTGTAAGGGGAGATTAGTTAACTAAATAGACAAAAAGAAGTTAGAAAAGATTAGTCGCTTCTGAACTGTTTAGATTATGATTGATTATTCCTATTGCGTTTTCATCTTGAGTATCATTTTCACAACATTTCGGTCGGTGTAACCTCCGATCGTTATTGATAATCTTTCTGGGAATTTGCACGGAATTTCGAACGAAACTCTTTATTAAATCCACAGGGATAGCATGCTCTCGTCCCATTAACCATGACTGGGCAGAAGTCCCAAGGAATTCGTAATTGTATTTTAAGTGTCGCTCGTACTGGTGATTGAGCCTTCAACCTCCATTAGAGTGTAACTTTTACAACTGAATTTTACCAAGTACGTTATCTACTATGCAACAGATCCTTGTGGATTTAATTAATTTCATTTGAAATTTCGAGCAGATTCCTGGGTTTGACAGAAAGATTTCCGAGTTCGACAAGATATACAAGAAGGTCGGAGGTTACATTGACCAAAGCATTGTGAAAATAACACTCAAAATAAGAACAATAGTCCAAGGAATCCAAATGATACGAAGAAGAATGGTCGGTTGTTAATTTTTTTTACGGCATATCAACCACGATTGTATTTTTTGTATTGGTTTTATATATTAATTATTCGCATATGAACTGAAAGAAAAAGTAAACACCGAAAAAGAAAAAAAAAAATGATATAGGACAAATAAAGAATATACCAAAGCCATTGACCTTAAGCAAGTCGAGACGGTTTTCTTCGAAGGAGGAAGTTTCTAGGGATTATTAAAGTTACAAGCGATCCTCGGTTGCATGTATATTCCGATCATTCTTGCAAGGGAATGTTTACCCCCTCTATAGCGCCTGGTAGGTGCACATGGTTACCCATCTAATACTGGGGGCGGGGCGTCGTTGCGGCCCTATGTTCGCCAAGGAATCAAGAAGCCCCAACAAAACAATAAACACATCTTATGCCGTCGCGTCCTCTTAGCTCCCAGGACGTACTTCACAGAAAAAGATTATTCTCCCGGGAGATTTAATAATTTCATACAATCTGTTGTAATTTATCCTCGCTTTAAAAACAAAATTTCCTTCTTGTTGCAATGAATCGACTTCAGCGAAACTTGTCGTCTGCTGACTGCTGATTGCTTTGTCCAGCTCTTTACTGTAAACTGCCGGAATATACTGGTGCAACCTTGGGTCAGGTACTGGATGAGTACCATTTGTCTTCTTGCTTGAAATGTAGAGGGTTGTTTTTAACAGGAACAATATAGTAAAAAAAAACTAGATAAATAGAAAAGCAAACTGTTTGTGTGCATACTCTTTAACAAGAAATTAGAATTGGTTAAATTTCCAATACTTTGAAAATCTACAAAATATATTCTATCCAGTTATCACATAGATTGAAATGATATTAATTTGAAGATATCACATGATTTTCGGGAAGATAATTAAACGATAAAGATAATCTCCGATAGATCATCATCGAGGTAAAAATAATAAATATTTATTTATAAAAACATACGACGGGGTGTTTCAAAAAGTAATGCCTCCTCACTTCTTTTATTCCGCCAGAATGAAACACAGAATATTTCAAATCCCATTGTCATGATTACTGAATTTATGCATTCATAATGTGAAAGCTTCATCTTTCTGTTGCAGATATTGACGGTGGGAGACTCTGAGAATGCAACCATAAGCAGAGATGCGCCATTGAATTCCTGGCAAAAGTTCATTAAGAATGTTGGTGACTATGTAGAAAAATAAGTTCTGGAGCACAAAGGTTTCTCTATCCAATAGTACCACTTCGGTCTTTATGACTCTTCATCTTTTCTAGTTAAAAAATTGAAGTCTTTACTTTTGGTGCGGCCTTCGTATGAGAAATCGCGTTCTGAGTGCACATGCGCAGCCACCGTTCATCGCTGGCAAAAGTGTATTAGAAATGGTTGTGACTATGTAAAAAAATAAATTCTGGAGCACAAAAGGTTGGTCATTTTAATGGTACCTCTTCCGTCTTCGGAGCTCTTCAAATAGAGAGTAAAAAAAGGGCTTTATACATATACATGCATATATTTTTTGCTTTGTTCTTTTCCACATTTCCTTTTTTTTTCACATTTCTTCACACGTTTCTTAACGGACATGAATTTTTGCAATTTATGGCTATCATAAATTGTAGTTTCATATCATGTCTTAACCAGCAAATTCTAGCCTAGCTAGAATTATAATTTGTTAATGACTTTCTGCATCTGATTTGAAGAATAGCAAGAACAGTATTTTTTTAAACTCCGCGGAGTAAGGATTTTGAACATTGTTTTCTGGAATATTCTGTCGAATAATAAATTCAATTGTAAATTTTAATTTACAGTTTTAATTTCTTTTCTCTTATATATATATATATATATATATATATATATATATATATATATGTATAAAATCAAAAAGATCAAAGAAACAAAAAAACGGGCAAGTGGAATTGTTAAAATTTTTCCTTAAGGCCTTATCGTCTGACCCTCTAAGAGGAAACATCAGAATGATAAATTAAAAGCTAAGAATCGAATGAGGAAAGAGGGAAATTGGTTTCAGTTGGAAAACCAGTGAGAGAAAAAAAAAATTAGATTACAGTTACGATATCTGCTGTAGAGCGGGCTTACCTAAATACATATTGTTAATCGGTCAGAAGTTTAGCAGATCCGCCATTGTCTCCATTTTCGTTCAATTCGACCCGATTATTATCTTTGCTATTATATAAAAGGAACTTTGTGCGTTTGTGTGTCTGTGTGTTTTTCCCTATTGACTCGAAAACGGTTGGGCCGATTTTTATGAAAGTTTACACGGAGGGACTTCATGTGCCCGGCACTGTTCTTAGGTTTTGTATCGGAATGTCTTCGATAAGTATCGATAATCGATAATCGAAATAATGCGATGAAAGAAGGAACAGGCGACTAAGACCGAAGTTAACACCTTACACAGCCTAACATCACAAGTGCATTGGATAAGTGTTATTACTAAACAAGCCATAAGCCTCGACAAATAAAATCAACATTAGGTTCTTTGATATGACAGTGGCGCGTTCAAAATGAGTGTTTCTGCTTAGAGCACGATGGAGAATGATACTTGACATTTTTTCATGTTAAACTTTTTAAAGCTATTAGATATAAAATAATTTTATAAAATCAACTGTAGGTTCTGTACAGAGCAATGTAGACTACAATGTATTGTAAATAAGTCATAGCGATAAGCATATGAGCTTCCTCCCGGCGCACCGCGATGAGTTCCCAACTAGAGCAGGCATTAAATCGATTTGATTGAAAAATGGGCGATTTCACCGATTTCGATGATAATAAAAAGTATAGGAGTGTGAAACATTCGTTGATCATCATTCAATCCCGGGCGTTATGTCACCATGCTAGCTGTTTATAAATTCCACTCTTGTAACATATTTGATTTTTTTTCAATTTGGTTTCACTATGAAAACATCCATATTTGTCTAGCTAACCTACTCGCTAGCTTATCGTACGGCCTCAATCTGTTACACCACAAAATTAACTCATTTCGTTAGCTTAATATTTAGTGTTTATTAATCGAAAGACTTAAAACAATGAGTTAATTTTTCTTAAATATTTACAAATTTAGTAAACATAGATATGATAAGATGAAAAGCGAGAATAATAATAATAATAATGATAATAATAATAATAATAATAATAATAAAGTAAAACAGAAAAACAAAAGTTTAAAAAGAGGAAGGAAAACTTGTTTTAAACGTTTAAAATAATTAGATTCCTCCGTTCGAATTAGGTCGCAGTCCCCTTTGCATCTAAGAGATTTGCACGGCCATTGTCAACGCTGCCCGTAGCTAATTAGGTTATCCATTTGGTGTACAAAACAGTCCCAGTTCTGACAGGCCCTTGGGTAAAAGAATTCGATTAACACGTCAACTAATCGAACTCGATGACAACGGAAGATTATTGATATTCATCGAAGCATGAACTGATTTCGACTGTGCAAATCAACAACGTCTAGGCCTCAATAGTACCCAATAAAATATGACCAACCGCAGTTTCAGAGCAACAGATAGCGTGGAGCGTGACTCCCATGATTGGGAAGCTTGGAAATCGTCATTAGACTTGTTTCTGAATATTTGAGATGTCCATTAGTTGTGAGAATTGTTTGAATTCTTCGACTCACATCTTGAGTGTTATTTTTTTTAACGTATCGATTGATGTCATGTCCGACCCTCATAATGTATCTTGTCGAACTCGGGAATCTTTCTGTCGAAATCTGGAATCTGCACGTAATTTCGAGTGGAACCCTTTATTTAATCTATGAGGATAACATGCTTTCGTTCCGTCAGTTATAAACTTTCAACCTCCAGAAGAGTGTAATTTACAACTGAATTTTACAAAGTACTTTATCCATTATGCCACGGGTTCTTGCAACGGTTCCATTGAAAATTTCGTGCGGATCCCCGAGTTCGACAGAAAGGTTCCCGAATTCAAACGAAAAAATCTTGAGTTCGACAGAACACACCAGAAATCAAAACATTGTGAAAATAACACTCAAGATAACAGCGGAGCAAAATGTAGTATCTGTTCTGATAGTAAATTTCACCTTTTCTGATCTCGATCAGAGGGGTAGAAATCCTTCTAGAATGAGGCGATTTTTATTTTTCTTCCTATCCAGAGTGCCTCTTTTTGAGGAACTGGATTTTTCCCACATTAAAAACCAACCTTGACGAAGGCCAGCGGAATAGCCGGCCGAAACGCCGTGAAAAACAACAACCAATAAAGATGAAAACAACAACTAAAAAAGATAAGAATAATAGTTCGAAATAAAAATAAATTAATATGTATAATGCTCATCTGAAAAATGAATTCTAATTAACGAATAATATATATACCAATCGGTAAAGACCCGACTATGGAAGATCAGATAATAAATAAAACGTGGATTTATAAGATCAAAGAATCCAACAGTGATCGCCCCTTTGGGGCCCTTGGCGCAGTCGATATAGACGTTGAATCTCTACGGTTCCAGATGGACATTGTCTGAAGATAGCGGTTTCAATCCTACCCAAAGCTGGCCAGAGGTTTTCTTGGCCAAAACGTGGTGAGACGACAACAACTACGGATGGCAGTGATTGCTGAGAATGCAGTTAGTAGATTCGAAATTCCTATCCGTCGCGGTTACCACCTGACGAAGGCCAGAGTAATAGTTGACGGAGACGTCGTGAAAAACAACAACCAATAAAAATGAAAAAAAAAACAACTAATAAAGATGAGAATAATAGTCCGAAATAAAAATAAATTAATAGAAATAATAGTAGTTTAAATAATCCAGATAATACATTAGACTGTTCTAATAAAATATAATACCAATATTGCATTATCCTTCCTGCACGTCCCAATCAGAATCCGTGGCTGTAGGCATCTTTTGCACCAATCGGTCATAATAAAAAGTCACATAAAATTATTTTCACATGACATTTTATAATTAAAATTTATAAAAATTCACCGAAATAACTTTTTGAATGAAAATTAAATATGAAGTAAAAGTAACATTTTTATTTGATTACTGAAAAGCCAGTAAATAATTACATGTGGAAAAATAATTTTTGGAGCACACAGGGTACCTCGTTTCATTGGTAACACTCGCGTCTTCGTAGCTCTTCAACTTTTTCAGTTACAAGAATAAGAGGCTTTACTTTTGGAACAACCCTCGTATGAAGAGCGACTCTAAAGACTAAATCCAGTCTCACTTAAGTAGTTAGGAGACTTGATTCTGACAGACAACATCATCAACGGGAATTTATTTTTTTTTTATCTTTGTGCCAAATCATGATCTTCGTGGACATCCATAAAAGATGTACGAATGTCGCTTGCGGTTCAATAAAAAAGGCGGCATTCCCAGTCCGTATGTCTGCTCTGTATAACGACCTGCCATGGGATGTCGTAACGATAACTACCATATCCAGGTTTAAAAAGGCCTTTGAGAAACATTCAAATTCTATATGGAAATAAATAACTTTCACTTGTCTTTTTACAAAACTTGTTGCATCGTCCTATGCTTTTTTTCAAAATAAATTTAATTTAATCTATCCAAATAATAATAGACTAACGAGACCTGTGGAAATTCCACAGGGGACTCATTCATATGTAATATATTGATGTTGGCATTCTGTAGATGTTCAGTGTAAATGGAGACGCTCTGATATTATTGTAGCTATTTTGTTAAAACTGCAAAAAAACTATCTAAGCTAGCACGAACGCCCGGCAAAGCCCGGCCGTAATGTACGCTTAAATATGATATTTTAATTCTTGCAGATTTTGCCTATATTATTATAGAGTTAATGTTCTATCGATTTCTATATATCATAAAGTTGCGATTTAAAAAAAAATATCTATATGACGTGGGCATATTAGCTTGAATCAAAACCGAAATAAAAACTTACGATATATATATATATATATATATATATATATATATATATATATATATATATATATATATATATAAAACTCAAATGATCTTATAACGATGTATGTAACCCACTTTCCTGTTTACGACATCCGGCGCGTATGATCTGCGCACTGAAATATTAACATTATTATTTCGAAATTATTATTTATCATGGGAGGAGTGGGGTTTAAAATAACTTAAACGTAATACAGAAAATGAACGATGTAAAAAAAAAAGCAGTCAGTATTAACAATTGTTTATTTGGATAATTTAAACGCGAAAAAAACAACAAAACAAAAGAACAATTGGGACGCTGAAATATTAACATTATTATTTCGAAATTATTATTTAACATGGGAAGAGTGGGGTTTACAAAAATGAACGATGTAAAAAAAAAGCAGATATATCAAAATTTGAATTTAACTATAATAAGCATCATGGTATCTGTTCAGTGCACATTTATCTATAAGTATGGCCAACCACTTATAATTCCGTAACTATACATTTTTTTCCAAAAATAATCAATTATAATAAACAGAACGACTCATAGAAATCTATCTATATTCTTTTTCATTTTACTATACTTTCATAGAAATGTTTCTGTTATGTCAAAAAAAAAAAAAAAATTTACGTCACAAGTGTCACGCTCATACATGAATTCCATAGCTAATATAACATATTGACCCAACGGGTCACGTGTAGTCTAGTCTAGTATATATATATATATATATATATATATATATATATATATATATCCTATGGTTGGATGAAACGCAGAATATTCAGTGTAGCCTAATCGCCATATATATTTTATAAATTACTAACTAGCTCTACCTACGTATTGAGCACTTTTGAAATCTATACTTTTGTATATTAAATTTATGTGAATAATTGAAATAGTTATATATATATATATATATATATATATATATATATATATATATATATATATATATATATGACTTGAGTGCCATCAGTTATAATCGAAACCGAAACCAAAACTTATGGAGAATTCTTGGTAAAATTATTTATGACAAGAAATAGAAGTGCATAACAATTAAACGACCCGGATGTAAGTGTGGGTGACACAGAAAATAACACATACGCTATCGTATTAATATATAGATTAAAACTAAATATATAGTACTGCCATCTTTTTCATTTTCTTTATTTGTAGAGGGGAGGAGGCTTCAATTAGTTTAGTGTTAAAGCAAATGCTGAATGAAAGATTCATTAACCAAGAACCTAGCATGCAGCAGAGCTGAGTTAATAAGAAATCGTGTTCCTATTTTAGAGAGCATTGTTTATATTGAACATTTTTCTTTTGTTTACTTGCCCCCCCCCCCGACGAGGGCAGAGTTAGACATGAGGACGGTTTTTAATGGGGGGGGGGCGCTCCCCCAAAATGGGTCACTCTGGTTAGTAACAAAAATAAAAAAAAATTATCAGTCATGAAGGATGTCTCCTCCATTTTAACCGAGACCAAAAACTGTAGGACAGCACCAGAACAGATACTACACTTTGAGTTATATATTTTATTCACTCTGAAAGTTTACAAAAATAACAGAAATAAACAAAAAAGTAGGCACAAGGCCACTCAAAGATTGGAGAGGGGTGTCTATAGTCATCCTCACCCTGTACCTTTGCAAATCCATGTTTGATCCTAGCTATAGTTCTTATTCACCGCAATACTTCAAAAACACACCGGGGGCCGCCCTACTTAAAATTCCCAAATCATATCGTGTGTGTGTGTGTTTCCCTTTCTTTTTTATAAACAATAAAATAAATTGGTAAAGATAAAATTTTATAAAAAGTCGCTCATTATATACATTTCCTTGGCTTGGGATGGGGGGGAAAAGTCCAAAAAAATATTAAGAATGTTAGTGAGACACTCCCAACCCTCTGTTTGCCTACCAAACTCCTCTGTTAGTTTTTGGTGTACAGACATGAAACTCCATATATAAGCTGTGAGAACTATGCGAAACTTTATATTTGGGTTTTAACCCGGAAAAAATCGGTACAAAAGGGTGAAATTAAAAAAAAAATAAATTTGCCAGGTGAAAGTCGAACGACGGCATTACGAATATGCATGCATAACGTAGTAGCTATTGGTTCATGTTTTAATGTTTAGCCTCGCAGCAAAATGTCTTCCTGGCTCAGTCATTAACGGCAGAGGAAAAGTAAATTCCCAAATCATATCGTGTGTGTGTGTGCATTTTTATATTTATTTTTTTTTTTTAATATATATAAGCAATGAAATAAATTTGTAAAACATCAAATTTCATAAAAAGTCATTTGCTTAATTTTATTTCATTAGCTTGGGATGGGGGAAAATGTTTTTAAAATTTAATCAAAATGTTAGCAAGACCCTCCCAACCCTCTCTAGGTTGTAAAACGCCCACTGTTTTCCGGTTTGGTGTTGGCCGAAAACAAGCGGGTCGCTCTTTATATGAGGCTGAAATTCTAGGCAGGATCAAAGAAATTGGGGTTGGGGTGGATAAATGAAGGATTCGAATGTGGGTATCTTGGAGGTTTCCTATCGGAGATGGAGGGGGCCATCCGAAGGCCAAGAAAAAAAAAGTCCTTATGAAATTACACAATGCGAGTATGTATAAAAGGGCGATATGTATATTCTGTCAGATGGCGAAAGAATCCCTGAATCAGCTAGAGCGCTCACTTCACTTCCTTCGCTGGAATGACGCTTTGGTTTGAAGAAGTTGTCCACAACTGTAGCAAGCTTGTTCGCATAAGCGACAATATTGATTAAGAACTTGAAACAAATCCTTTGACAGAATTATTGAATTGAGCATTGATTTACTAAAAATAAAAATCATCGGCATGCTGTAGAACAATGTAATAAACACTGCGTAGACGTGTGTTTGTGGAATATCGATCAGTAATTAGAAAACTTCTATAAAAGTAGAATTGCATTCCTGTTCACTATACTGTACGGCAGAATCATATCGCCTCGCATCCTCTGTCGCTCAAGTAACAATAAATTTAGTCTTTGTGTAGCATGTTCAATAAATATTTTTTTCTACATACGTGCGGAGTATTTATACGTGCTCTCTTATTCTCACTTCTTTTATAGTCAATCCTTAACGTTGCCGTCTTATCGTCTTATTGGTTGCTGAAGAAATAAACTTCTTTTACATGAAGAAAGAGGATGCAAAGAGACGTTTGCTGAGAGTTTTCGTATTTTTTTCTTTTTTTTTTGTATTTGGAGAGGAGTGAATTATGCGATATATAAACAGAGAGAGGAGAGAGAGAGAGAGACTAACGTACTTTTAACTAATTATTTGCTTCTTAACTTTTTAGTTTAATAAAATGAGTGACACACGTGGACATTGACATCGAGGCAACAACATTCGCTTCTACGTTATTTGCGGTCTCCTTCGCACAAACTTACACGGAGAGATGATTTGAAAATATTTGTTTCTCCATTCGCTCAAGACGTGATGTCATTATTCACCATTTTGTTTTGCTTATGGCGTTTGATCAGCTATTCCCTGCCTCAACTTTACATTACCCGTCTCTAGGAACGATTCTGTAAATTAAAATTATCATGGAATGCACTATATTTGACCCTTGCCAAAATACATAATAGCTAACATTATCGCAATTGACATAGGATCCCTAATATGTATCATTTGGAGTCGCTCTTAGAACGTAAACGTGGATACTTTAGTCACTATCATCGGTGGCTCGCTCTAGGTGTGTTATATAACGTTGGGTTTTTATACATAATATTTATAATTCGGTAAAGTTCCTTTACTTCGTTCAAGTTACGGTATATCAAGCCTTTTGTCTTGACAACTATTGTAGTTATACAACGTTGTTGTTCTACGTGTATTGACCCCAATTATATATTCATTTAAACAACTGTATATATTTTCACCTCAAAATAATATTCATTAATAAAAATATACACTGCGTATCAAATTATTAACGAGTTTACATTTTTTTTCCATATTTAAGAAACGAGTGAATAAAAATCCATGAAACTTTGAGAAAGTGCTTATGATACTATTCAGCTACTCAGTCCGAAAATAAAAGTATTTAAAGCAGTATTAGCGAAACTATGGCAGAAGATAGGAATATCTGTTAATTTCAGTGTGTCAAGTTATTAACGAGTTTGAGAAAAAAAAAACACAATATGCCCATAACTTGTTTATTGAAATAATTTTCAAACATTAAATGAACTAGGAAAAATCCTTAGAACACAATAACTACACAGCAATTTCTACGTTGACATAATTAGTAGGGCATATACGATCCTTTTTTATGAATGACTTGTAAAAGACGTTGGTCCACAGAATTAGTCAAATTTGTGATTTTGTCAACAGTTATTCCTTGCGATACCTCTTGGAGAGCATCCCACAACTCATATTTGCTCTTAAATTGGCGTCCACTTGCATAGAGGCGTCGCTTCATGATACTCCAAAGCTTCTCAATTGGATTCAAATCTGGTGAATTTGCAAGCCACTCCATCTTCCGTCGCTCAAAGAACCCCAGTTGTTACAAATACTCTTTGCTTTTGTTTGCTGCATGCGAGGGAGCATTATCCTGCATAAAAATAATGGTTCTTCTGAACGTCACCCTTTGCTTCTTCAGCCATGGTTCAAAGTGCTCCTTCAGAAAAGCTATGTAAGCATTTGACGTCATTTTTACGCCTTCTGGGACTCTCCATGAGCCAACTAAAGTACCTCCGATAATCCCAGCCCAAATCATTATCCTACCATCATCTTGTTGGTGCCTTAAACGCGGATGACGATGTTGTCCATCTAGAACCTATCCTTTGCTCCAGCGATCTGGGCCATCAAGAATGACACGCCCTTCATTCGTGAACAAAACTTTAGAAAAATCGATTTCCATGTTGTCCTCTACCCATTTCGTCTGTTTTGTATATTACGTATCTTCAATGGAGAATTTGCCACTTATTTCCGAAGGCGACATCGAGTACTTTTTGAGACATTCTTTAATCCGGTTGGTCAAAGATTTCTCGACTTGTCTGCCCAGGATTCTTAACAACTTCACGTTTAATTTGGAGTACAGAACGGCGTGACACAACTCTAGATTTACCTTTATCAGCTCTCTTACGTACATTTGTAGGGTCCTTGACAAAGTTTTTTACAGTTTGATGGTATCCTCCTATCATTTTCGATATTTCGATGGTAGTGTTTCCTTTTTCTAGGTGTTCTGTAATAGTACTCTTTTCAGAATTACTCAAACCACCTTTACGACCCATTTTATTGACAAAACAAACTGCCTTGTTAATAATTTGACACACATCAAATACTGTTGATTCAGCAATTACGATTGAAAGTTGTTTACATTGCGCAGAACAGTACGAAAATTTCACAGTACGCGCAGCTCAGCATTGCCAACGTTTCTGAAGCTTTTGATACGAAACTACCGGTAAGTTTCTGAAACTGGTAAAAAAATGTTATCTCGTTAATAATTTGACACGCAGTGTATATATATATATATATATATATATATATATATATATATATATATATATATATATATATATATATATATATATACGTCCGTGGAACGTACCTTATTGTTCTGTCCCGCTCTGTCCCCTCGTGGCCGTATTCCCCTCGACTTATGGTGGAACGGCTGTTCATTATACCAATCCTTTGCTGCAAATAAATCTTTTGAATTTTTACTTTTTTACTTGGGAGTCACTACTAATCAAGGTCACTCCAGGATAAGGGTTAATAAAAGTAAGGCTTTAGTATACTAATCGTTAATAGTGTAAATTGGGTAGAATTTGTTTATATTGGATTTGAAATTTAATACGCAATAATAGAAACG
>NC_136510.1:27243395-27248395 GCF_053919585.1 Euprymna scolopes
TTCAATATTTAGAACCTGCAAATTAGACTTTATTTTGTCTTTGTAACGCAAACATGGTCGTCACACGTTTCGACGGACTCTGTCTAATTGGTCATACAGGAGTTGCTTCGGTATCCTATCATCATCCATTATTAATAAAACATGTTAAAAGACATCTTGAAAAAGAGTTAAAAACATATTTAATTTTAAAAAAGGAAGCACAAGATAAGTGGATAGTCCTTAATCCGCGGAGTTTCGGAGTTTATATATATATATATATATATATATATATATATATATATATATATATATATATATATCGGTCCCTTTATCAACAATTAAAAAAATATCATTATCATTAGTCAAGTGAAAAATAGTTCGACAGTCCAGTATATGCAGAAATATAGATGACCTGTGTAGATTATATCTCAATGAGAAATTGTAAATGCTAAACTATAAGGGCACCTAAAACTTATTAAACTCTAGAACAGAAATAGCGAACAACTGTATAGACAGAATAAATTTTACTTAAGAATAACAATAACTATAATTTATAAAAAAGTATTCCTACCAATTACGTGTTAAGATGAGCTTAACTAATACGACACATTTACGATATAAAAAGTGGCTTACTCTGCACAAAAGTATAAGTAGTAGATGTCAGCCAAATTTTTGTCTAAATGAATCGTGGTGATTGGTTAATGAAAACTTCAACTCAAGTGCAGAAATAAAAATGAATTTGTTTTGTTATCTAGCAAAACTATGCACCACGTGCATACTTGCAGCGACCTTGCAATTGTAACAGTGTCGGCGACCATGGCTCTCCAAATTGTAGAGGTATGATAATATTGGAAAGACAAGTAAAGACGGTAATATCCCGTTGCTTTCTGCCTTGATTCGGGGGGTGAGTTAAACGTGCATCCAGATACCAATCTGGACATTTCTACGACTCGGCGCGATACATACAACGCCTAACCTTCCCAAATGGTCACTCATCTGGTACTGGTTCGGCTCATCGTTGCTTAACGTCGGTTATCTGGTGAGAACGTGATTGTGTCGTATAATTACAATAATAATATACAAAAAAAAAATGAATATACACAAACACCAGGTAACTCAAAATCATACATTTTAACTTACAATTCGTTGCAGAAAATTTTGTATAGATTGATTGCAATATATTTTTTACGTAGGTATTGAGCACTGTTTAAATAAATACGGAAAATAGATAAATAAAAAAAATATATCCTTTTAACATTTTATGTGACCACATAAAATAATAATAATAATAATATATTACTATTATTATTATTATTATTATTATTATTATTATTATTATTATTATTATTATTATTATTATTATTATTATTTATACATGCATCCAAAGTTGATATAATAACAAATAAACTGAGCCTTTTTCAGATAAAAGCATAAGTACTAGTAGCTGAAAACGGGCACGGGCATAACAAAAAATTTAAGTTGTTCAGCATCAAACTTTATACCACGTGTATATATATGCATATATATATATAAACACGCAGTAACATGAATTTTATGCATTAGCCTGACGAGTACTGACGAGGATAAAACACGACAAATTCTGTGTAGTTTAATTGACGTATATATTTTCATGTCTTACTATTTACAATATATATATATATATATATTACTTATTAATATATTATTATATATTAATAAGTAATATATATATATTACTTATTAATATATTATTATATATTAATAAGTAATATATATATATATATATATATATTACTTATTAATATATTATTATATATTATCATTTTATCTACTTAGTTACACTTGTTTCGATTACCGAATCGTATAAACGATCGATAACTTCATCAGACTTTGCAGAAATAATTGTTATTATAATAAATATTTCTGTAAAGTCTGCTGAAGTTATGGGATCGTTGATACGATTCGGTAATCGAAACATTTGTAACTAAGCAGATAAAACGGAAATATATATATACACATATATATACACATATATATATACACATATATATATACACATATATACACACATGTATATATACACATATATATATATACATATACATATATATATATATATATTCAGGTTTTTACTAATTACCATTTTTGGTGTATATATATATATATATAGAGAGAGAGAGAGAGAGAGGGGGGAGAGAGAGAGAGAGAAAGAGAGAGGGTGGGGAGAAAGAGAAAGAGAGAGAAAGGGGAGATAAGAATCAGATGTAAGTAAATATACATTATTATTATTATTATTTGTCCACATGCAATTATAGACAATTTGGAGATTCTTGATAAATTATGTTATTACGATTCGGTGTTTCTCACAATTCTAAGATGTCATAAAAATTGCATTCCGGCCAAGTGAATCGAATCGCGAATCGAGCGACTAATAAATAAAATAGTTTAATGAATTCCGTAATTAAGCCATAATTAAGCACATTAATTACTTTAACCCGTTTCATTTCGAATTGCGTTCGATTGGATTAAACATTTTCTGCGACCGTTGTCGTCGTCTCGGTTAATTCTCATGGCGATATTTGCGGTTTGAATTAGTAATTTTGAAAACGATTATAATTCTATTTCTACACTTTCATTTTGTTTGCGTTTGTACTTAACGTTTTATCTGACAGAGAAGTAAAAAGAAATAACTAAAAAAAAAAAGGATAAAAGTGTTGTATAGTCGGTTCTACCTATAACGATTTATCAGTTTATTGCTGTCACGTATATATTATCACGTTTGTTGCACTACTGCAAAAATGCATGTTGCTAATAAATACATACACTCTGCTTGTTCCAGCGGTGTTGACAATCAAACACGGATACGGTTTCATAAACAAAACTGTATTTATTTATCATTTTGCCTGTGAGTAGTATTATGATGTGCCGAGCGTGATAAAAGATAGAGGTTAAGGGTGCTGAGCTAACGGCGTGACAACCGCGCACTTCTTTCTGTGTCTCTTTTTTTGTGTGTTCGTCGGACTTTTTGCTTTTATTGATAAATTCTTTCTTTGTTCCAATCAGAGGTCAGTATATGTGTACAACGCCCGACCTGGTTTTTCTTTGTTGTCTGCTAACCTGGAATTTGTATGTGTTTGCACGATCTTCAAATTCCTTTATCCAACAAAACTTGTATAGTAAAAAAGTAATTTTCAGTTCCATTATAAATTATACTATAACTAATTTATTAATGTCTCGCTACATCTTATTAGGATTTTATTTTTTTTACTATATAGAGATTTCTTGTGACAAGATCGCGGAGAATTTCGCGCTTAAAATAGTCCCGCCATCTAAAAACTGATAAAATGCAAGGTTGTAGTAAGAAAGAAAGAAAAAAAACGGGCGACTTATTACTATATGTAACAACCCATAAAAAGCTTGTGAAAAAATATGAAACAAATAAATGCTACCAAAGGCAAGATAAGTTACTCTCTATCTACCTAGATAAGTCTTTTTTTCTTCTTTAACTTTCTTTAAAGCAAGTTTCACTTCAATGCTGCAGTATGATCAAGTCTATTAAGATAGAACGTTAAAAATTGCGACTTTATGACACGAAAACCAATTTATTAATTTCTCATTACATCAATCGGGACAAGATCAAAGTGTAGTATCTGTTCTTCAGATGCTGCACTTCTGTTTCTTGTTCTCTTTCGGCGGAGGAGAAATCCTTCACGACTGAGACCATTTTTATTTTTGTACCTTTTCTCCACGTTAAAAAACGACTCTGGTGTCTAACTCTGTCCCGTGGGGAGGCATAGTAAATAGGTACATCAATGTTTTTTTAAAAAAAAGGTTTGTAACAAGATGGCGGATCTTTTGTAGAAGTAAAAGAACCCTGATCATAAAATACGCTCGCTACCTAAAAACACACAACATTCGGGTTATAATGCAAAAAAGGCGATGTATTAATACCAAAGAGAGAAAAAAAAAATAAGAGTGAATATAATAGACAACAAATTAATGTTACCAAAGGTAAGATAATCTATTTTTCTATCTATTTAGATGATTTGTTATTCTTTAATTTATTTTTAAACAATTTTAATTCAATATATAAGTATTCTAAAGTTAAGTTACAAAAAGTGGCGACGCAATTTCAGCTATGTTTAGCCTCGATGGTCGCTCAAAACCCCCAAATTAAACAAAAACTAATAATAATAAAAATATACAGCTCGGTTAAATATTAACGTTCTTTGTCCGATTGGTGAGAATCATTTTCGATTTTGGTGCGATCATTGAGACACAGCGTGGCTGTCATTGTGCCGCCATTTCTTTGCAAGTAGTTTCCGTTATATTTATCCCATCCCATAAACTCATACACGTAGCTCTCTACCATTCAGCGATGCGTGAAACAGTAGTGTTTGTTCTGCATTTTGTAAAGCCTGACTCTAACAAGCAATCTAACATTAAGCCTAAGCTAACCCTAACCCAACAGTTAGAACTCACAAAAATAGTACAAGGGCATGTGCGTCTACTGCGCACGATTTTCGTTTCTCTTTTATTTTTCAGACCCACTTATATATATATATATATATATATATATATATATATATATATATATATATATATATATATGTACGGCGCAATATATATATATATATATATATATATATATATATATATAAACTCTGTGTGTGTGTGTGTGTGTGTGTCGTCACGAACAGCCTCCTATATGGTTTACTAGTTTAAAAAAACTGATTACATATAATGATAGAAGATGTATCGAGACACAGGAATGGGTATGTTTGATCTGGCAGAACGGTAGTTCATTAAATGAAATATTCTGTGTAGCTTAATTGTCATATATATTTTTTATAACTAACCTACATATGTTTCGAGCACTGTTGAAGTAAATACTGAAAATTTACGCATAAAATTATAATTTCGGATATTAATTAATGTGAGTACATGAAGTAGTCATATATATATATATATATATATATATATATATATATATATATATATATATATATATATAAAGCTGAAAGTCCGTGTGTGTGTGTCTG
>NC_136510.1:27258395-27260895 GCF_053919585.1 Euprymna scolopes
TTATATCTATTAAAACTAGTATTTCATGTTTTACTTCTTTCATATACCGATCCTCTATCTCGAATATTGATCATTTTCATTTGGTTTGAATTGTCTTATAAATATTAGTATTGATTATTTATACATCCTCTTTAAGTTTCCAAAAGTCTTCATTTTGTAAATTTAATTTCTGAACTGAACTAAATATTTGTATATGTATATACATGTATTTGGTTGGTACAAAAATAATGTCGTTTTTTTTTACGTTCAATTTCATGTCAAAAACATTTTTACACCAATCTAATATATGTTTGTGTGTGTGTGCGTGTGTTTGTATTAAAAATGGAAAAAGGAAGGCGCAATTACGTAACGCTTCACTGAACTGATTCGTGAGCTTCTTCAAGAGCAAAGAAAATCGTTAAAATTGTACTTTTTTAGCGTTTTTAGTAATTGAGTCAGTACCATTTTTAATAATTCATATATGTACAAGGTGTCTTCAATAAGTTCCCAGACTTTTTTCGTATGAGCACATTTATTGATACTACACACACGAAACTCTAGTTTCCTTCGAAGTAATCTCCACCTGGTGCAATGCACTTGTTGCACCGTTCCAACAACTTCCAGAAGTGGAACTTCTCTTGTGTGATAATGTCAATGACCCTCGTCACAGCCTCTTTCATCTCCTCAATTGTCTCATAACGACAGCCTCTAAGGTTTTCCTTGAGCTTAGGAAATAACCAAAAGTCACAGGGAGCAAGGTCTGGACTATAGGGAGGGTGAGGAATTGTCTTGATGCCCATCTTGGTCAAATAATTGATGGAGTTGTGATCTGGTGCAATATCCTTCCACATCGCTCACTATCCCTCATAGATTTCCTTGAATCTTTTACGCCACTCCAAAACTGATGCTCAATTTATGCAAGATAGTCCAAAAGCAGTCTGAAGCATTCCATACGTTTTAATGGCCTTTCTAGCAAGTGTAAAACAGAATATTATTGTATATCATTCTTCTAAAGAGTCCTCACGTTCCAGATGGCATTTTTGGAAATTCACCAGCTGTGACAATCCGGCTTCAGTAGCGTGCATTCCAATTCTTGCTGTAGCTGTTCGTTTGAACCTGAAATCATAAAAATTGAGTCGTCATCTCCTAAGATGTGTATGGGTAAGATACTGAATTTTCAAGGATCTACGGCAATTTTAAATGTCCGTAAGAAAAAAAAGTCTGGAAAATTATTTAAGACACCTCGTGTGTGTGTGTGTGTGTGTGCGCGCGCGCACGCGCGCGTGTGTGTGTGTGTGTCTGTGTGTGTCTGTGTGTGTGTGTGTGTGCTTAATTTTCCTCCTTTGAAGAGTGTAACGTTGGGTATGGGGCAGCTAAACAAGTTGCCAACATTGCCCTGCATTTTATTGAAACCAACCGTTTAGTATCCTTGTTGTTCCCTTAAGTGCAATTGTCTGGATCTCTTTCGCACTTGGTTCACCAGGAAAATTAGTTAGGTAGGACTTCAGGTTCTTCTTCATAAGCCCTGTGGAACCTATAATAACTAATATGATTGATATCTCTCTAAGAGTGTATAAGTGTGTGCATGTGTGTGTGTTTGTCTGTGTTTTTTTATATGTAGAAACATTTAATATGAGAACGACTTCATAAGCGAGTTAATATTATGTATGTCTATAAAATGTCTTCTTTTTTTTTTTGCAGTTCTTTGTATTTACCTTTTTCTCCTACATTCCCACGAAATGTCCGATGCGAGGAGAAAAGTAGTTCAGCAGAAGTTTCTCTATTTTACTCATTGGCTGTATTGATTTTTTGGGAAACCTTGTAAAGCCATGGCGCGCAACACACATTCTAAGGACAAGGCGTGTACGTGGAGTTGACCAATTTGTTGGTGAATGCGCCGGTCTGACAAGGGGAAAGGAGAGCAACGAAGTGGTGGGGAGGCAAAGCAGGGGAGAGACAGGATAATGAGCGATAAAAAAGTATATATATATATATATATATATATATATATATATATAGAGAGAGAGAGAGAGAGAGAGAGAGAGAGAGATTATATGTTTATATTTTTGTATATACAGGATCAACTTACGAACTAATTAACCAATAATTATGCGTATTGGGTTCACATGTAGACAGTGTTTAATTAAATTTTATTTTATTAAAATTAATAATTAGAGTCACAGGTGACTTCGTGGCTGGGTTCGAATCTCCAAACCGGTAAGAATTGTCACATCCTAAATTGATGACTGCAGAAACATGAAGCACTGGTGTCTTTAGGTATATATATATATATATATATATATATATATATATATATATATATATATATATATATATATATATATATATATATATATTGGTATATTTGGGCAGCAATTTTTTATTCAAGCAAATATTATTAAATGCAATGGAGCCACTTCGCTTTATGTTTTTTTTTTTAATTAATTAACCGACTTTTCTATCGACTCTATATACTTTAACTTATTTACTGTATATTTTAGGTTTCACTTTTAATTCTTAC
>NC_136510.1:27265895-27295895 GCF_053919585.1 Euprymna scolopes
ATACAGTCATATTTATGTCGGCACACACACACACACACACACACACACATATATATATATATATATATATATATATATATATATATATATATGAATATATATATGTATATATTTACATGGAGAGAGATGGAGAGAGAGAAGGAGAGATATACTACATTTATGTAATACTTTATATTTATATATATATATATATATATATATATATATATATATTGATACATACTCTAGATTGCCTTTTATACCTAATATATATATATGAATTTATGTATATATACTATATGCATACATATATACATATATACATATATATATATATATGCATATGTGTACGTATACTATATGTGTACTTAATATATATATATATATACATATACTACATATATATATATATATATATATATATATATATATATATATATATATATATATGTATATATATATATATATATATATATATATATATAAACATGTCATATATCTTTGCCCGTGTGCCGACATAAATATATTGATTTTGTTTTTATGCGTTTCAGCTACAATATTTCCCCTTTCTTTCGAATGCCAATTTTTGGTTGTCGACCAGAAGCCGTCCCTTTTCTAGCCGCTGCCAACATTAAACGCTGGCGTCGCAACAACTTTCCGAACAAAGATGAGGGACAATAAACTACGGCCTACGTTGCTATAAGCAAACTCCCCCCCCCCCGTTATCGGCATATAAGTACAAACACAAATTTTACACTGGAAACGGTAAAAAAAATTTTTTTTGTACTCTAATTTACCCGAAACAAGGCATACTTCCACTGATGGATAAGAGCTATATCTATAAAGGGGCATTCTAAATGGGGAATTGTGCAGCGAGATGTTTGTTCACATTACATTTCAATTTTTTATCTGAATTCTTGTGATTAGGATTGATATGATTGATAATTTGTGTTATTTTTATTTTTCGTTCTCATCTCAAGTGTTCTTTTCACAACATTTTGGGCGATGTAGCCTTCGGCCTTATTCAGGTGTACCTGGTCGGACTCGGGATCTTCCAGCATTATATGTATTTGTAAAATAAATAAGTAAATGGGTAAATATTCCGAGTTAAAATCTATTTACTGTTGCGCTTGTAATATTAAGAAGAATGCACTTGAAATGTGTACATATGTTCAAATAATCGCTAACTGCCGTTTTTATGAAGACACCGTTGTCTTTTTTCTAGCGATTATTTCAGCATATGTACACATTTCAAACGTTTTACTTAATATTACAAGCGTAATTTTAAATATATTTTAACTAGAAATGATTCATCATTTACTAATATTTAACAAAAATACAAACAAGATAGAACAATATTTCTTGCCTGTACACGATTTTTTATCGGATGATGCTCAGGCCACTAAACTTAGGTTTTACCAAAAAATTATATCTAATATATAAAAGGGCGAACTATATGTGTGTTTGTATGTCTGCTAAAAACTTCCGACAGATACGTCGGGACGTGATCACACCGGTATCGTTTTCAACCTCGATCCTTCGGACGATAAATATTAAAAAATATACTAAAAACATTAATTACTTCATCCTCAACTGGGCAGTTTTCTACAAGGAGAGGTCGGTTTTTGTGTCGCCATTTTAGCAAGTCGCCGTCACCTTTCGATTTACTATGCTTAATTTCCAAGTTCGTGACATCCCGTTGTCTCATGGATACAACGGCACAGATGTCACGTTTTTCACCCTCGTTCGCATTACGGGTTCGAACCTGCTTGCCTACTACCATTCTTAGTCACGTGTAAGCGACTCTATAAGTCACTCCATCGGTCTGTCGGTCGGTCTGTCCATAACACTTTTGTGCTTGACCTTTTTGCTTAAGATCAAAGGTATGTTGTTAATAGATGCTGATCTTAGCTTTTTAAGCTTTTTTGTCTTGGCCTTTTGACCAAGATCTGTTCCGGCAGATACGGCAAGCTAAGACCATATGTGGAGGCGACCCACATATAAAACCTTGGTCAACGTAGGGGCAACCCTTCATACCAATTGTCACTATCCAGCTCCCCTACTCCCCGGGGAGTTGGTCCCCATTTCCCCTTCACTCCTCACATTGAAAATCGACCTTGTGCCTAATTTGCTCGGTGTGGGAGCAAATAAATACCCTTTTCTTTGCCTTTTGGCCAAGATCAAAGTGTAGTATCTGTTCCGGCAGATACTGCAAGCAAAGGCCATATGTGGGGGCGACTCCACATATAAGACCTTGGTCAATGTAGGGTCAACCCTTCATATCAATTGCCACTATCCAGCTCCCCTACTCCCCGAGGAGTTGGTCCCCATTTCAAAGTGTAGTATCTGTTCTTACTACATGCTGTACTTATTGTGATATAAAGTGCGGGATCACTTTTCTGCATTAATTTTATGTAAAATGATCACATACTTTACAACCAGTCAGTCTCAAAGCCATTGAAGTCATTCTTCAGATCATTCAAGTAGTTTTTTAAGGATTCCAATTATTTTTTAAGCATCCAAGTCATTCTTAAGGTCATCAATTCATCCTTAAGTTCATTAAAGTCATTCTAAGTCATTTACTTTTTATTTATTTAAGTCATTTCAGCCCATTTTCGGTCATTTTAGTTTATCTTTAAGAATTCCATGTCAATCCTACATTTACGCATTCATTCATTACACGAGAGCACACGACTAATGGCTATCGGCCGTTTTTTTTTCACACATCTCTCCATCCAAACTGCCTACTGTTGTTTTAATTCTACCCCTTTTTTTCGGGCTTCAGTGCCCCCGCTAATATATATATATATATATATATATATATATATATATATATATATATATATATATATATATAATTTAAAAATAATAATTTTTGATATGTAGTGGTGCTAATTATTCGTCTTCTACCGAATTCATTTATCCATTGGTTCGCGAAAATAGACTTTATAAACTATCCTTTATGTAGATCCGTAAGTTTTTCCTAGCGACAAGCTTTGTTCAACCCCTGACCAGAACATGGACGTACCAGGTTATTAACATATGCGAATGCATAAAACAAAGCATTAATGCAATTAAGCTCCGGTTTTATGAATTGTTTTTATATCGTATTGTAGTTCCAGACTTGAGTTTAGTATTTGTGTTAATAAAAGACGTTCATTTCGTTTTTTATGGATTTTTTTTTTGTTTTGTGTTTGTTTACTTATTTAATATTTTCCGTTGCTTTACAACCGAAGCAGTTTAAACCTGTCTTTTATTAGAGTAAACATTAATTCTAAGTCTGGGTGCCAGTAAAAAAAAAAGAAGGCAAAATGCACTTTAATTGTTAACTGGACAAGAAAAATTAACAAGAAAACTGAAGAATTGGACAGTGTGAATGCTTTACCGCAACTATCTATACCTATTAATCTCGATCAATAAAGCGCTTTGTAGATGATCGGTGACTTGAGCCACGTGTCGAAGCTGAAGATTTAAGCCATACGTTGAAGCTTAAGATTTAAGCTATGTAATGAAGCTAGAGATTTGAACCATGCGTTGAAGCTTAAGATTTAAGCTATGTAATGAAGCTAGAGATTTGAGCCATACGTTGAAGCTTAAGATTTAAGCTATGTAATGAAGCTAGAGATTTGAACCATACGTTGAAGCTTAAGATTTAAGCTATGTAATGAAGCTAGAGATTTGAGCCATGCGTTGAAGCTGAAGATTTGAGAAAGATGATGAAGCTGAATATTTAAGCCGTGTGATGAATCTGAAGATTTGAGCCATACATAAAAGCTGGAAATTTGAGCCATGCGTAGAAGCTGGAAATTTGAGCCATGCGTTGAAGATGAAGATTTGAGCTATGTGATGAAGCTTAAGATTTGAATCATTTGATGAAGCTATTGATTTGAGCCATGCGTTGAAGCTGGAGATTTGAGTCATGTGTTTCAGCTGAAGATTTAAGGCATGTGAAAATTTGAGCCATGAGTTGAAGCTGAAAATTTTCCGCCATGCGTTTTAACTGACATTTGCGCCATGTGAAAAAGCTAAAGATCTGAGCCAGGCAATTAAACTGAAGATTTGAGGTATATGTTGAAGGGTAAATTTTGAGCCATGTGATGAAGACTTGAGCCATGTAATAAAGCTAAAGGTTTGAGCAATATGATGAGGTTTCGAATTTGAGTCTTGTGTTTAAGCTGAAGATTTGAGCTGTGTTGAAACTGAAGCTTTGCACCATGTGTTAAACCTGAAGGTTTGAGCCATGGAGATTTTATCTATTCGTTGAAATTGAAGAGCTGAGTCATGTGTTTAAAACTGCAGAGTTGAGACATATATATATATATATATATATATATATATATCCGCAAGAATGTGAACAGTCCTCCCTTGCACCTTTCTATGTCACTCTTAGAGAAACCGTAGCACCTTTTAGGCCCCCTCTGATATTCAAGAGGGTTACCATACAGAGAGTAGATAAAACTCCTCAGGCAATCTTTCTAGAAGGAAACTTGGGTGAAAAAAAATTAAAACACCGAATGGAAAGATTTTGTGAAGTAATCTTCTGGTGATGATGTCACAAACAAAACACCTGTTTCCAATTTGGCATCAGCCAGAACGGGAGTAGTAAGGCTCAGGAAACTGTCATGAGAATCCTCATGTCAGCGCACTGTCTGATCAAACCGATGGCTAATCAGAAAAGATGGTGTTAGGCTGTATCAGGGTATTGACTTTGGCCAAAATCGAATAGTTCCGTCTTTAATGGGATTTTTTTTCGATTATCGATTTCGATACTTATCTCCTGTCTAAGAACATACCTAAACACATAAAGTATACTTTTATGCAAGTTCAAAAAAAATCGACCGATTCGTTTCGGAGTCCATAGAGAACAAACTCACACACAAATTTGCCTTTTATATATTAGTAAAGATTATGCAAATTATCCTTATTAAAACGAATAAATATATAGTACTAACAAAATATAAAGCTCTTTGGTTCGTAGATTGTTTTTCTTTTACGGCATATCAACAATTTCGGTCATTCAATTCCGAATCAAGTCATTTCTGAAAATGTGTCTATGTTTTCAGTTTTTAATTCGTGGTTTACATTCATTTGGCCTTTTTGGTCAAGATCAAAGTGTAGTATCTGTTCCGGCAGATACTGCACTTAAGATAATTTGTACCAGTCAATGGAGGGGAAACCCTCTATACTGGGACAATTATTATTTTTGGTAACCAGAGTGACCCCTTTTAGGGGAGCTGGTTTTTACCTCACATTAAAAACGGCCTTGTGCCTAATTTGCTCAGTGGGGGAGCAAATAAATACCATCTGTTCCGGCAGATACTGCAAGCTATGACTAGCTATGACTAGCTATGACTAGCAAAGACCAGATGTGGGGGCGACCCCACATGCCTGACCTTTAACCAGCTCCCATTTCCCACCTCTCGGGAGCTGGTCCCCTTTTCCCCTTCCCCCTCCCTTCACTCCTCACATTAAAAATCGGCCTTGTGCCTAATTTGCTCGGTGGGGGAGCAAATAAATACCATCTGTTCCGGCAGATGCTGCACTTAAGATAATTTGTACCAGTCAATGGAGGGGAAACCCTCTATACTGGGACAATTATTATTTTTGGTAACCAGAGTGACCCCTTTTAGGGGAGCTGGTTTTTACCTGACATTAAAAACGGCCTTGTGCCTAATTTGCTCAGTGGGGGAGCAAATAAATACCATCTGTTCCGGCAGATGCTGCACTTAAGATAATTTGTACCAGTCAATGGAGGGGAAACCCTCTATACTGGGACAATTATTATTTTTGGTAACCAGAGTGCCCCCTTTTTGCCTACTTTTAGGGGAGCTGGTTTTTACCTGACATTAAAAACGGCCTTGTGCCTAATTTGCTCAGTGGGGGAGCAAATAAACACCATCTGTTCCGGCAGATACTGCAAGCTATGACTAGCTATGACTAGCTATGACTAGCAAAGACCAGATGTGGGGGCGACCCCACATGCCTGACCTTTAACCAGCTCCCATTTCCCACCTCTCGGGAGCTGGTCCCCTTTTCCCCTTCCCCCTCCCTTCACTCCTCACATTAAAAATCGGCCTTGTGCCTAATTTGCTCGGTGGGGGAGCAAATAAATACCATCTGTTCCGGCAGATGCTGCACTTAAGATAATTTGTACCAGTCAATGGAGGGGAAACCCTCTATACTGGGACAATTATTATTTTTGGTAACCAGAGTACCCCCTTTTTGCGTACTTTTAGGGGAGCTGGTTTTTACCTCACATTAAAAACGGCCTTGTGCCTAATTTGCTCAGTGGGGGAGCAAATAAATACCATCTGTTCCGGCAGATGCTGCACTTAAGATAATTTGTACCAGTCAATGGAGGGGAAACCCTCTATACTGGGACAATTATTATTTTTGGTAACCAGAGTGCCCCCTTTTTGCCTACTTTAAGGGGAGCTGGTTTTTACCTCACATTAAAAACGGCCTTGTGCCTAATTTGCTCAGTGGGGGAGCAAATAAACACCATCTGTTCCGGCAGATGCTGCACTTAAGATAATTTGTACCAGTCAATGGAGGGGAAACCCTCTATACTGGGACAATTATTATTTTTGGTAACCAGAGTGCCCCCTTTTTGCCTACTTTTAGGGGAGCTGGTTTTTACCTCACATTAAAAACGGCCTTGTGCCTAATTTGCTCAGTGGGGGAGCAAATAAATACCATCTGTTCCGGCAGATGCTGCACTTAAGATAATTTGTACCAGTCAATGGAGGGGAAACCCTCTATACTGGGACAATTATTATTTTTGGTAACCAGAGTGCCCCCTTTTTGCCTACTTTTAGGGGAGCTGGTTTTTACCTGACATTAAAAACGGCCTTGTGCCTAATTTGCTCAGTGGGGGAGCAAATAAATACCATCTGTTCCGGCAGATGCTGCACTTAAGATAATTTGTACCAGTCAATGGAGGGGAAACCCTCTATACTGGGACAATTATTATTTTTGGTAACCAGAGTGCCCCCTTTTTGCCTACTTTTAGGGGAGCTGGTTTTTACCTCACATTAAAAACGGCCTTGTGCCTAATTTGCTCAGTGGGGGAGCAAATAAACACCATCTGTTCCGGCAGATGCTGCACTTAAGATAATTTGTACCAGTCAATGGAGGGGAAACCCTCTATACTGGGACAATTATTATTTTTGGTAACCAGAGTGCCCCCCTTTTTGCCTACTTTTAGGGGAGCTGGTTTTTACCTCACATTAAAAACGGCCTTGTGCCTAATTTGCTCAGTGGGGGAGCAAATAAATACCATCTGTTCCGGCAGATGCTGCACTTAAGATAATTTGTACCAGTCAATGGAGGGGAAACCCTCTATACTGGGACAATTATTATTTTTGGTAACCAGAGTGCCCCCTTTTTGCCTACTTTTAGGGGAGCTGGTTTTTACCTCACATTAAAAACGGCCTTGTGCCTAATTTGCTCAATGGGGGAGCAAATAAACACCATCTGTTCCGGCAGATGCTGCACTTAAGATAATTTGTACCAGTCAATGGAGGGGAAACCCTCTATACTGGGACAATTATTATTTTTGGTAACCAGAGCGCCCCCTTTTTGCCTACTTTTAGGGGAGCTGGTTTTTACCTCACATTAAAAACGGCCTTGTGCCTAATTTGCTCAGTGGGGGAGCAAATAAATACCATCTGTTCCGGCAGATGCTGCACTTAAGATAATATGTACCAGTCAATGGAGGGGAAACCCTCTATACTGGGACAATTATTATTTTTGGTAACCAGAGTGCCCCCTTTTTGCCTACTTTTAGGGGAGCTGGTTTTTACCTGACATTAAAAACGGCCTTGTGCCTAATTTGCTCAGTGGGGGAGCAAATAAACACCATCTGTTCCGGCAGATGCTGCAAGCTATGACTAGCTAGGACTAGCAAAGACCACTCCTCACATTAAAAATTGGCCTTGTGCCTAATTTGCTCGGTGGGGGAGCAAATAAATATCATCTGTTCCGGCAGATACTGCAAGCTATGACTAGCAAAGACCAGATGTGGGGGCAACCCCACATGCCTGACCATTAACCAGCTCCCATTTCCCACCTCTCAGGAGCTGGTCCCCTTTTTCCCTTCCCCCTCCCTTCACTCCTCACATTAAAAATCGGCCTTGTGCCTAATTTGCTCGGTGGGGGAGCAAATAAATACCATCTGTTCCGGCAGATACTGCAAGCTATGACTAGCAAAGACCAGATGTGGGGGCAACTCCACATGCCTGACCATTAACCAGCTCCCATTTCCCACCTCTCGGGAGCTGGTCCCCTTTTTCCCTTCCCCCTCCCTTCACTCCTCACATTAAAAATCGGCCTTGTGCCTAATTTGCTCGGTGGGGGAGCAAATAAACACCATCTGTTCCGGCAGATACCGCAAGCAAAGACCATATGTGGGGGTAACCCCACATATAAGACCTTGGTCAATGGAGGGGCAACCCTTCATACCAATTGTCACTATCCAGCTCCCCTACTCCCCGGGGAGTTGGTCCCCATTTCCCCTTCACTCCTCACTTTAAAAATCGGCCTTGTGCCTAATTTGCTCAGTGGGGGAGCAAATAAATTCCTCAAAGTGTAGTATCTGTTCTTCAGATGCGGCACTTCCATTTCTTGTTCTCTTTCGGTGGAGGATCAGTCCTTCACGACTGAGACAATTTTTTATTTTTGTACCTTTTCTCCACGTTAAAAAACGACCTTGGTGTCTAACTCTGCCCCGTGGGGAGGCATTGTAAATAGGTACATTCATTTAACTACTTATTTACTGATACCAGTCTGTGTTAGCGTGAGTGTGTCTTGATAGCTTTTAATGCCAAACTCTTAGAATTTTCTGCATAATGGAAGTCCGTCGTGTTCCAAAAAGAGGTTTCGTTTTGACAACTCATCTGTATTTTCAGACGTGTCTGCACTACTCCAGACTTGATCATAGTTTATATCATTGGTCTTGATGTTCTGTGGCGCTGATCTCTAGCTGTGATGAACTTCTGCCGACGAACATCCTCAAAGATGACAATAGCTTTGTAAACGGTGGCTCTCCAGTTTGATCGACTAATGACACAGTCTTCAAATTCCTTTGGTCCACGTTGGTATCACTATAGATTATTCTTGACTGTGTCCTTATAGGTTGCCATTGTAGCTCCAATCTCTGGTACCCCCCTCGCAAATGTTTCACGATGAACACCCGTCTAGCTGAAACCACTGGAATTAATTTCCCCCACTCTTTATCTGTTCCTAAATCAAAACGTAGATTCCATGAACAAAGCTTCTTTCTTAGAAGTGCACGCCTGTGGAACTCTCTTCCTTTGCCTGTTTCCCACCTGACTACAACTTGGATGTCTTCAAGTTCAACATAAACAAATTCTTGATGAACCGCCCCCTTAAGTAAGACACTTTATCAAATCTCCAATACTAACGATTACTATAATACTATCCCATTGATTACTGTACACGCAATAACCCTTATCCCTGAGTGGCTTCCGGGCCTTGATAAGTGGTGACGTCCATGTAAAAAAAATTGGTCTTGACTGTGTTCTTGTCTCTATATCCTCTATTTGTCATACGACCTAAGTTTCTCTTTTCTTTCTGAAGTTCTTCGTACAATGCGCGCCTTGGTATGCAGTATTCTTCCACGCTGAGGACATGACCTACCCACCGCAGTTGGGTCCTGATGAGCATAGGCTCTATGTTTGATTATTTGATTTGGTCCAAAACCTCAAAATTAGGAATACGTATAAACTCAATGCTTTTGACATAAAACATTTTTCTAGTTTTGTTTTTAAACAGTTCTTTCATATTGCTTGTACTATAAAAGCTTTCTCCCCATGACTCCGACTCTGCAACCCTGCTTTAAATCTAATACATCTCCATATTGTTATCCTTCCTTTTACTATAGAGCAACAGCTTATCAAAGCAACTCAAGTCTAAAGGTTAATGAGAAGACACCGTGATGATCGGTGATGGTGAAAATTAGATGGAGTTTTAATTTTATAAGAGAACGGCCTAACAAGAACTGATTTACATTAGACTTGAAAGCTACCACGTTATATATTACGCTGAGACGTACCTTTAAGGTCAGAGTGATTCACTACTCTTGCATAATAAAAGCTGAGTTTGAATGGAAAAGTTTTAGTGGCACCTTAAACGTTAGAAGTGACCCAGTGGAAGTCGATGAAACCACGAGGTTTCCTATCAAGAGTTTTCGTCTCTTCGGCTAATAAGATTTCAAGCTAAAGACGTGTTCGGATGCTACCTTTAATTACTAAGAATTCCAACTTTTCAAACAGGGCGTCTTTTACTTATATATATATATATATATATATATATGTATATATATATATATATATATATATATATATATAGTCTTTGAAGTTTTTAACCTTTAAAACTATACAAAAAATTTTTTTTTATCATTCGTTAGAAAACAATCGAGTCAGTAAGTAATTTATATATATATATATATATATATATATATATATATATATATATATATATATATATACGAGGGGCGTGCAATAAGAATTGCTCCTTACCCACTTCCCATAGCAGTAGGGCAACGAAACTTGGCACAGTTATTAGTCTTTCTCTACATAGGAACCACCCAGAGGTTTGCGTTTCTCCCATCGTTTGATGCAGTTCTGGAGACCGTTTTTGTAGAACACCCCAGTTTGGTCCTCCAACCACGACGTGACTTCAGAAATCAAGGCTGCATCATCTGGGAAACGCATTCCTTTCAAAAACAACTTCATGGCTGGGAAAGGTGAAAGTCAGATGGTACAAGGTCAGGAGAGTAGGGAGGATGTGGTGTATTTTATAACCAACGCTCGTGCTTCTGATCTGGCGACATGCGAGTTGTGGACCGGAGCATTATCCTGCAGGAGGAGGGTACCTTTGCTGATCTTGCCCCGCCTCTTGATTTTGATAGCTTCCTTTAATTTCCTCAAAAGTGAAGCATAATAGGCTTCTGTAATTGTGGTCCCTTTGCCAGGAAATCTGTCATCACTACACGGTCCTGGTCCCAGAAGACTGTGAGCATGACCTTGCCAGCGGAGGGCTGCGCCCTTGCCTTCTTTGGAGGTGGTGAGTCCAAGTGCTTCCACTGCATTGACTGGGCTTTGGTCTCAGGATCATAGTGATGGGTCCAGCTTTCATCCTGTGTAATAAGTCTTTTGAAAAACTTTGACTTATCTTCTTGACACATCTCCAAATTCATCCTCGAGCACTCGACGCGTTCTCACTTCTGGAATGGTGTGAGCAACATGGGAATCCATCTGGCAGACACCATATGCATATCCAAATGGTCATGAATGATAGTTTCAACAGACCTTGTACTAATCTTGACATCTTGGGCTATTTGGCGAATAGTAATGCGCCGATCTTCCAAAATGGCAGCCTCAACTTGACGGGCAGATGCCTCATCAATGGCAGAAGGGGAGCGACCAGGTCTGGGAGCTGTTTCCACAGACTTCCGGCCATGTTTGAATTCACGATGCCAGCGTTTTACAAGGTCATATGATGGGGAATTATCACCATAAGTTTCTTTCATTTCATCAAAAGTCTCCTGTGGTGTGGGTCCTTTCAAATACAAAAACCGGACCACTGCTTGACATTCAACAGGCTCCATTTCACACCTGACTCAGTTCAAACACCTGTAAAACAGAAGCCACAATTAGTTCAGAGCTGTAATTTACCACAACCCGTAGATATATAATTCATTGCACATGCAAAATTTCAGCTAGATCAGACAACTGGAAGTGGGTCAGGGGCATTACTTATTGCACGCCCCTCGTATATATATATATATATATATATATATATATATATATATATATATATATATATATATATATATAGATAGATAGATAGATAGATAGATAGATTCGTAATTCTTACTTTGCTTTGGGAAATGCCGTTTATTTTTCTAACAAAATGGGGACTGAATTTATATATTTTCCGAGTCTAAGTTTTTATTTGTCCTCCCTCTTCATGTGCTCCACTTTCTATTTGATCCCCTTTTATTTTTATTTTTGTTTGTCCCCATTTTATTCTATTTATTGTTATTTGAAGGCAGATTTTAATGGCAATGATTAAATCCCGTTAATATATGCTACTAACAAGACACGTTTTTCATAGATGATAAAATAACACAAAAAAACAAAACAAAAAAAAATATGGAATACACGAATGACATGTCTAATGCTTTACAATTGTTTATTCCTGTCGGTGGTGCGTGAGAATACTCATGACAAACAATGCGGCGTTCGGAAAAGATTGAATGAATTATCCCACCACCCATCAAGAAACACGCGGAAGCATTAAAAAAGACTGAATCTCAAGAATCATACTTACTTAAACATCGTTTTACATCCATCCCTAGGTTTTAAACAGCATCTAATGTTAATATGGCTAGATTTTCGCTTTAAAAGCAAATAGTTGACATCACTTACTTTAGACCAAGGTTTCGTAACCTTATTTGCTTGTGGTCTCAGAGCTACTGTATAGACCATATATATATATATATATATATATATATATATATATATATATATATATATATATATATATATATATATATATTCGATCCTGGCTTGAGGTAGTTGCCTGTCTAGCCGCCCTGATGAGCTGTGATACAGCAAAATAGTACTATGTGGATGATTATAATGCTCCTTATCTTGAGTTGAGCATATTGGGAAGTGATACACGAATGACCATCAGCATATTAAGCGATACTCTTTGCGTAAACAAATCAAGCTTAGGTATTTAAGACGATGTCAAAACATCGTTAATTCACTACTCGCACAGCAGCAACCGTTTAGCGTAATGGTTAGAAACCTTGACTATCGTACGGGCGGTCGCGTTTCGATCTTGGCTTGAGGTAGTTGCTCGTCTAGCCGACCTGATGAGCTGTGATACAGCGAAACAGTACTGTATGTGTATTTATATATATATATATATATATACTAGTGGGGCGCCCGGCATTGCCTGGTCTTAAAATATGCTTAACATGATATTTTAGTTAATACAGATTTTGCATTTATTATATTATATTGAACCCAACATATAGTAATGATTTTAAAAAATGTTTGTTTGTTTTTTTTAATTGACGTGTGCGCTACCACTGAGAATCGGAACAAAAACGTTTAGCTTGCGATTTACTTTTTCCTTTGGCGTGATGTTTGAACTATGTAGACAAGTTTGCTACAAAGCTAAAAATTAAAACATGAACCAACAGCTATTACGTTACGCATGCATAATTCTGTCGATCGACCTTCGCCTGTCAAATTTTATTTATTGAATTTTCACTTTTACGCCAATTTTCCACGGCTAAACCCCAAATATAAAGTTTCTGCATGGGTTTGAATGCCCTATATATCAAGTTCTATGTCTGTAGACCAAATGCTGTCAGAGGAGATTGGTAGACAATTTTTTTTTAAACAGATATATAAATGCATACATAACTATATATAAAAAGTGTTTTGTGTTTGCTATAACCTTTTTACGTAAATATTACGCAAGTATAAATCATATAGAATATCTGTATGAATATAATTACACGCAATAGTTAACTAAAGATGATCACCCTATAAGAAAACCGAAAAAACTAATAGGGAATTAAAATGGATGTTTAAAAGAATATGCAAATTGACTAGATCTTTTTTAGATAAGTACAATTCCATGACTCATATATAACAAAGTTGTATTTTCTTTTTAAATAAGTAGAAAAAACAGGTTTTAATATGAATATCAATACACAAAATTAACATTTATTATATATATATATATATATATATATATATATATATATATATATATATATATATATATATATATGATGAAAATAATGGAAATAGTATTCCGACAAAATAGAGAAATAAAAAGGAACAAACCCTATGATGTGTTCATCAACGTTTCGTCTTTATTTCGTTCATCCAGACGAAGTCTCGAAATAAAGACGAAACGTTGATGAACACATAATACGGTTTGTTCCTTTTTATTTCTCTCTCTCTCTCTATATATATATATATATACATATATATATATATATATATACACACACACACACACACACACACACACACACACATATATATATCCGGGCGTTTACCAGCTCATTAGTCGGCCATTCGTGAACATTTATTACAGTGCCAAATTTTCACTGACGGATACACGGATGAAACTTTCTCGGTTTTACACAGAGCGCGCTCGAGAATTTACTTAAAAATTCTCGAGGCTGTGTCCATTAATTTGTGCCAACCATCTCTATGTAAGCAAAGAGAGTATACCCATAAATTAGAACTTATGAGTATTCGCTGAGATTGTTTCCCTTTTTTTTTCTCCTTTTTTTTTTTACCCTCGCTATTAATTTATGGTCTTTTACCCACATTTTTAAACTATGTTTTCTCCTTCTTTGCCAACGTTAATCTTGAAAAGGGTTGGCATAAAGACGTCTTGATAGGGTATTTTTTTTTCGGCCCCACCCCTTATTTTTCCCTTTTATCTAATTTATGCTTAGGTGAAATATACTTTAGAAGTGTATTTTGGTCTTCTTTTCAGACGTTTCTTTTTAATGGTTTATGTTTAAACTATATAAAAAAAAAAAAAACCTAAACCCTCAGCAAGTAATTATGACACTACGTTCGGTGTTCTTCAAATGTGTTATGAAATTATGTACCCATGAAAAATCTTTATATATATATATATATATATATATATATATATATATATATATATATATAATGAAAAAAGTTATAGCTGTTCACTTAGAATGAATGCTTTATTCCAAATTGATAACTAAATATGAGTCAGGGCATTAAATACTAATCATTGTTAATCTCTATTAATCCCTAGCATATCCTATCGAACAGTTACCATAATACTTAGTTCGCTGCACCTTATCATGTGATATTGTGGTGAGTAATCCATATTAATCTCTATTAATCCCTAATTGTACATCGAATTAATACCATAAGACTTAGTTCGCTGCACCTGATTATAACAAACGTTAATACAAAATTTCAACTTAGCGGCTTTCGATAAGAAGTGAAACGGACAGAGGTAGACAGATTAAGAAAATATAATATAGATGTGTATTAGCTACTGTTATGTGAAAGAGACTCTGTGTGTGTGTGTGCGTGTGCGTGTGTGTGTGTGTGTGTGTGTGTGTAAGTGTGTGCGCGCGTGTGTGTGAGAGAGAGAGAAAGATAGAGAGAAAGTTTCCTATGGACTCAGAAACGGTTGGGCTGATTTATTGAAAGTTCACACGAGGGTACTTGATGTGTCTGCGAGTGTTCTTACGTAGGTTTTGTATCGGAATGCGTCTGGTAAGTATCGATAATCGATAATCGATAATCGATAATCGAAAAAAATCGGATTTAAAAATGAAATTAGATTTTTACCAAAGCTGACACTTTCATACGACCTAACATCACAAGTGTATTTGAGAATTTTACTACCGCACAAACAGAAAGGCCTTGCCTGTGAAATCAACTTTAAGTTCTTTTATAAGACAAGGGGGCATTCGAAATGAATGTCTCTGTTTAGAGAATAGTTGAACCATGACACTTGACTTATGCAATTTAAACTGTAAGTGAATCCATTATTTACAGATAATTTTATAAAATCAACAATAGATTCTCTATAGTGCAATGTAGACTACAATATATTGTGGACTAAGTCACTGCGGAGATGTCTGTGGGGCTTCCTCCAAGAACACTCTTAATTAATAAATCGAGTATTAACATTTATAAAAAAAATCCTAACAAGATAAAAAGCTCAATATACCATAAAGAGCAATAATAGAAATAAAAATTTTGAATTAAATTCTGTAAATTAAAAATTTACGACAAATTTATTATTCAACAAGGAATGCAAAACCATAAATCCTTGCATTCCTTTTCGATTAAATTTTTCGTGAATTTTTAATTTACAGAATTTAACTCCAAATTATATATATATATATATATATATATATATATATATATATATATATATATATATATATATATATATACACATATATATATGTATATATATATATATATATATATATATATATATATATATATATATATATATGTATATAAATATTTTTTGCGGGGTACAAAATTTTATTATGGCTATGTAAAGACTAAATTTAAACTTGTTCGAAAACATTATTTATTTTAGATTGTGAAAAGATTATTTTTTATTTTTTAATTTCACAATCTAAAATAAATAATGTTTTCGAACAAGTTTAAATTTAGTCTTTACATAGCCATAATATATATATATATATAGTAATTTATAAAATATATATGGCAACTGTAGACACCGCACACTTTGTCTAGTTCAAAATAAATGTCTAACAAAAAGCGTAGTTTATCAAGCAACAATATTTGCGAAAGAAAACCCGAATAACAAGAAATATTACGTAGGCATGACTTCCTTATATTTCAAAACCCGATACTATGACCACAAATGTACATTCAACAATAAAAAAAACACCGTATAAAAACAACACTAGCGAATAAATACTGGGAACTCAAAGAAAGCGGACATTCGCCGGTAGTCGAATGGAAAATAATAAGACAAGCTACCACGTGTAGACATTTAGACGCCCCATGTAAATTATGCCTTCATGAAAAATTTGCTATCCTGTACTTTAAAGAACCCCAAAATCTATTAAACTGTAGAAGAGAAATAGCAAACAACTGTTTTCACAAAATAAAACTTACTCTAGGATAGCGATACAAAATAGCTTTAAAACTAACAATAACAATAGGAAAAAAAACAAATAAATAAATTAAATAAACATGAATATACATAAACGATCACATACATATATGTATATGTATGTATATATATATGTATGTATGTATATGTATGTGCATTGTTGTGTGCACATAGGTATATTTACATGTATAAAAAAAAAGGAGAACGACCACCTAAACCCACTAACCTAGTTCTAAAACAGATCCTTTGTTTGATAAAATGCATGCCCATTGGCTGGTAAGAAGGGGCGCGGTGGATACTAGAAAGCTGATTGGCCGACTAGAAATCCTCAACATATATAAAAACAAGAAGCAACGACAGAATTCGTGCATAAGCCTGACGAATCCTATAGTTGGATGAAACGCAGAATATTCAGTGTAGCTTAATCGCCATATATATTTTATAAATTACTAACTAGCTCTACCTACGTATTGAGCACTGTTGAAGTAAATACTTAAAGTTTACGCATAAATCTATACTTTCATATATTAAATTTATGCGAATAAATGAAGTAGTTATATATATATATATACATATATATTATATTATATGTATATGTATATATATGTGTATATATTGTAATAATAATAATAATAATAATAATAATAATAATAATAATAATAATAATAATTTATATTAATGTATATAATGGAACCTCGGGATACGGCATTAAAAATTAGCAACCAAATACAGTACAATCTATAATATACATGTATATAATAAAAAAAACATTATAAATAAAACCGTAAGCCGGGGGAAATATCGTAACAAGGGACCGAAAAAAACATCGGATACCTGAAAAAAACGTATCCTAGGGCCACCTTATCACGGGGTTCACGTATATATATATATATATATATATATATATATATATATATATATATATATATATATGATGATTGCAACGTCTTGTCAGACGAGTGCCACTCCTTCAGATATTTAAAATCCATGAGCCCAAATTCCTGAGGGAGTATCTATACAAATATGATATATATATATAAAAGCTCAACCATACCTGTTGAGCTTTACACATATATATAGGCCCAACCTTAAAGCTTTCTATACTTCTTTAACCTCGTCTACTCATATATATATATATATATATATATATATATATATATATATATATATATATATATATATATATATATATATATATATCATCTCAGTCCTGATGCAATTCTCTACATGTATAAGAGCCAAATACATGCTAAGCTGGAGTATTGTTACCACATCTGGGGAGGTGCTGTTAAGAGTTATCTTTTCTGCCTTGACAAAGTACACTATCGACTTTGAAATCTAGTGGGGGTGAAAGGAAAAAATATATTAAATCCCTGATAGTGATTAGCAATGAAAAAAAAAGAAAAGAAAAAGAAAGAAACGAATGTAAGAATAAAGAAAGAGAGGGAGGCAGAAGCACAAAAAATGAGAAGCTAATAAGGAATAGAACACGCATGAATGGGAGAAAAAAAAAGAAAAGAAGAAAGAAAATGCCAAAAAAGACAAAAGAATAACGAAAGAAAAGAACGAAAGAAAGAAGAAAAAAGAAGTAAATAAAACAATGATAAAGAAAAGAATGATTTAATAGGGAAATGGAGAAGGGAAGAAGTATCCAAGAAATAAAGGAATACAGGAAGCAAGGAACAAAAAAAAAAAATAATGAAGGGTCAAAGAAAAGAATTAAGAAGGGAGCAGTGGAGGAAGGCTGAAAAAAGGCGAACAGGAAAAAAAAAGAAAAGAAAAGAAAATAGAAAGAAAAATAGCGAAAAAAGAAATGACGAAAGAAAAAAAGAAAGGACGAAAAAAAAGAAAAAAGAAAGAAAGGAAAAAAGAAAGGAACAAAGAAAACAAAATAAAAGAGAAAATAGTAAGAAAATACATTTTTAACTCGGCTCAGCTAAAGCTAAGTGGCTAATCATATTAATAGTTTAGGGATGCACGAAGGTTCCCTTCCACTGAGGTGTACGAAAGAGTGCCAATCCATTTTCAGGATTACTCCACTTACCCTTGATCCTCCCCTTTTAATGCTGAGTGTGTAAGCAAGGTGTCATCAAGTAACATGTTTAAGTCTTTGATATGACTCGAGAGATGACTGGACCTTAGTCATCCTCGACCATCATCGAACACTCCTACTAATATATCAACAAAAAAAAAAGAAGAAATAATAATAATTGTAAAACGAAAGCTGATAAAATAAAAAATAGCAAGAAAGAAATAATTTATATGAATAAAACAATAAACATATGTACGTGTATGAGTAAATATTTAACCGATAAACTCTTACACTACTGGTCATAATATACTGAAAGTAACAAGAAACAGCAAACATACACCAAGGAGGGTTTATATCGATTAGAATCTGTTAGATCGATGCATATATGTCGGCTAGTCGAAATGCAAAAGGTCCATTTTAACTTGCCGACATATTCCTATTAGTGTTATGCATGCGCAAATTCATTCATAACTTAAAGTAGTTTGATTTACAATCTTTTTTTTTTATCTATATATCAATAGCTCAAATAGTGAAGAACGTTGCTGGAGCGCTCAATGTTCTTGGTTTTGATTCTAGCTGATGGCACCCACTTACTTTTTTTTAAATTTGAAAATCTGTAATATATATATATATATATATATATATATATATATATATATATATATATATATAAACACTAAGAAACGGGCCTAATTAGAGTTGGGCCCGTTTTCTGGGGGGGGTCACCCTATATATATATATATATATATATATATATATATATATATATATATATATATATTGGTTGGTTTGTTGGTTGGTTGGTTGGTTGGTTGGTTGGTTTTGTTTTACGTCATATAAACCCTTTTCAGGTTATTTAATGCCGAATCCAAAAATTTTGAAAAAAAAAATTTTAATAGAATATATTTGTTGTTTTCAAGTTGGATTCTATTTAACCCATAATTGGCACTCTAACAGGTACTACCACTCCGGGTCAGAGTGGACCTGGGAGTAATGACAATTAAAGGGTGGCTCCACACTCCCCAAAGCCCGCAAGCTGGGGCCTCACCACTGGATATAGTTCAAGGTCATATCGAAGACCTATATATATATATATATATATATATATATATATATATATATATATATATATATATATATATATATATATATATATATATATATTCAATACCGAATTGCCTCTGTAATAGTGAATAGGAAATCTGCATGAATTAAAATATATTTCAAACGTATTTTACTACCGGGCTAGGACGGGCGCCTCCCGTTAATAAAAGAATAAAGAATGGGAAGGTGAAACAAATATAGAAAAATCTGAACGAAAAAAAAATAGAAAAAAAAAAGATGAGAAAAAAAAAAGATGAGAAAGTAAAATTTAACGGAGAAAAGTACAGGAACAAAACGACTCATATAATGAAAGAGAGAAAAATGTTTGAAAAAAAGGAAAGAACTTAAAGGTAAACAACGTAAGCAGACAAATAAAGGAAGAGACCGCCAAAGAAATAATGCGAAACATTCGTTGAAGTCGATCTGCAAAAGTAGGGGGCGTTTATACGTTCGCCTTGTCTTTGAGACAATGGCGGACAGAGGAAGGAGGTATGTCTACCAGCAAATGAAGGCCCGCGTAGACAAACGCCAACAGATGCTGTTAGTACGCGTCTCCGCGTCCGGGGGATGATGAGGGTCGGGAGAAATGAAGATGCCTCGGCATTCGGAGGAGGTGGGCGGAAGTCTCACGGCTCGCCGGGAAGAAAGGTGAGTGGAGCTGCCTGCCCCGTTCAAAGAATGGTCGCCACTTGATTGGCCGGGGAGTCGCGGCACGTGACAGGTGGGGAGCGGCCTGCGAAGACCGGGGATTTCGGTCGGTCGGAGTACCGGAGAGGGAAACGACGGGACGGATCCCCGGTGGGGATATGGGTTAGGTGGACGGGTGAGGAAAATCTGAGGGAGGAGCAGGTGCGAAAGGTAGGACGTCTGCTGCGTAAGAAAGGCGTTTATTTCCGAAAGACGGACGAGACAAGACAAGCGATAAGGCCGGCATAGCGAAGAGAAACGACTGCAGGTGAGAAGATTGGTTGGCAGAATGAAGAAGTGGGAGGTGGGAGAGGTAGGAGGAGAAGGCGAAGTATGAGAGGAGAAAGGGAAGGTTAGGGAGAAAGGGGCTGTTGAATTTTAGAGAGAAAATGAAAGAAGCTTAACGTATGGAAAAGTGTCGGAATGAGATGGAGAATGTAATGAAAAATAAAAGGATAATATTTGAGTGGCGTGTGAAATGAGAGTGGAAAAAAAGTAATGAGAGAGAAGTGGGAGCTAAAGATTGAAGCAAGAAAGGTTAAAGAAGGAAGAAAATTAAGAGGTAAATAAAGAAAGAAAGCAATAAGGAAAGACAAGACGCATGGAGTGAAATGAAAGGTGGAAGGGAAAAAATCTAAAAAGGAAAAAGGAAAATGGAAGTAAAATATGGGGGGGGGCAAAATAACGGTAGGAAGAGGAGAGGAGGGAGGGAGTAGAATGAGAAGAAGAAGAAGAAGAAGAAGAAGAAGAAGAAGAAGAAGAAGAAGAAGAAGAAGAAGAAGAAGAATAGGAGAGAAGCAGAGAGAGAGAGAGAGAGATAGGGATAGAAGGCGAAGAATGACGGGAGGAAAGTAGGAGCGGAATAGAAGGGAAAAAAGAGGGAGAATATGAAAACGAAAAAACAATGAGAAGAAGAAAACGAAAGAAAGAAAGAAAGAATATATTTGGATGAGAAGGAAGAACACAGAGGGGGGGAGATGAAAAAAGAACAGCAAAGGATAGAAGAGGAAAAAGAAAGAGTATACAAGAAGGAGATCATCATCATCATCAGCAGCAGCAGCAGCATTATTACTAGCCTATAAGAAGGAGAAGTGAAGAAAGAAAAAAGTAAAGGCAATAGAAGAGGTATGAATGCAATCAAATGGCACAAAAAAAAAAGAAATATTAAAGGAAAAGAGAAGACGGGAGTAAAATATGAGTAAGGATGAGGTGGGGGGGGGAGAAATGATAGAATAGAAAAAATAGGAGGAGGAAGAGGAGCAGAAGGTAATGAAGAATGTCGATAGGAGGGGGAAGGGAAAAAGAGGAAGAATAAGGGGAGATTAAGAAAGAAAAAGAAAAAGGAGGGGAGAAAGAGGGCGAGGAAGAGGAGGAGGAAATTGGGTAGAATTAGAAGGAAGATAATAGGGAAAAGGATAGAATGGGGGGATGAAGAGGAGGAGGAGGGGAAGGAGGGGGAGGAGGAGAAAAAGGGCGAAAACAATTATAAGATGGTAATAAAAGAAGATAAAAAGGAGGAGTGAGGATGAATAAAAAAGAGAAGAAGAAGAAGAAGAAGAAGAAGAATTATAATAGGAGACGATGAAAAGAGATGAAAAAGAATAAAATGAAGGTTTGTAGACGAAGGAGAAGGGGACAGAAGGAGGAAAACTAGAAAATCATCATCATCATCATCATCATCATCATCATCATCATCATCATCATCAACAACAACAACAACAACAACAACATCATCATCATCATCATCATCATCATCAACAACATCAACAGCAACAACATCATCATCAACAACAACAACAACATCATCATCATCATCATCAACAACAACAACAACAACATAATCATCATCAACAACAACAACATCATCATCATCATCATCATCAACAACAAAAACAACAACATAATCATCATCAACAACAACATCATCATCATCATCATCATCATCAACAACTATAATAAGTAGAAGAAAAAAGAAGGAAAACGGCGGAAGAGGAGTATAAGAAGGACCAAGATCAAAATGTAGTATCTGTTCTTCAGATGCTGCAGCTTCACTTCCATTTCTTGTTCTCTTCCGGCGGAAGAGCAGTCCTTCACGACTGAGACAATTTTTTTAAATTTTTGTACCTTTTCTCCACATTAAAAAACGACCCTAGTGTCTAACCGTGTCCCGTGCGGAGGCATTGTAAATAGGTTCTTAGATATGTTAAACATTTAATAATAAAAAAAAGAAAATTCGAGAACTAACGAGAAGATAATCAAAGCCATTAAAAAAATAAAGTAAAAAAAAACAAAAAGCGCAGAATTTATTCAACCGGACGAAAATGGAACGAAAATGAATTAAGAAAGAGAAAGAGGAAATGTGAAATTAAAAAGGAAAAAAAAAAATAAACAGAAATGAAAAAAAAAATAAGAATAAAAAAAAAGAATGAAACTAGAAAAGTGATTAAAATTAAACATGTAAGACGAATCTAAAAGCAAAAAACAAAAACAAGAAAATAAAGCGATAGAAGAAAATTGAGAGAAAAAGAAAGAAAGAAAAGAAAAAAAAAGAAATGTGTGTAGAGAAACGAAAGAAAGGAAGAAAGACAAAAACAAATTTGGAATTGCTGAGAAAATTAAAAAGCAAAAAGGAAGTAAAGAAATCGAAAAAAAAATGTGTGGATGAAATAGAAAAGCTATTACACTTATTAAGAATTTCGATTAAGAAACACTTGCAAACGTAATATTCCTAAAGGAACTTCCTCCTACGGAGGAAGCCTGTTTAACCCGCCTAGGGTAAGTGCCGCTAACATATTGTGCAGAATACGGACCGTACTACATTTAAATAAAAATTTCAAGTAAAATTAATTTTTAGGTTTGTTGGGCTTATCAAATTGTTTGCTGAAAGTGCACAATAGTTACAAAATACCCCTCTCTCTCTCTCTCTCTCTCTCTCTCTCTCTCTCTCTCTCTTTCTTTCCATGTTAAGTATGTATTTCTATATATTACCTATATTATTTTTGTATTCTGCAAAAGTATTTAAGATAAAAAGAAAATAAATTATTAAAAAAAACAGAAAGAAAAATGGTATAAAAGTATAATAAATAAAAAAGTAAGGAAAAAAAAACTTTTTTCGAAAGAACGAAAACATAAAAAGAAAACAAATCGTAAAATACGCTTAAATATGATATTTTAATTTGGACAAATTTCGTATATATCATTATAGAGTTGTGATTTCGAAATTAAAAAAAATACTTTGGTACCAATAAAGATGAAAACAACAACTAATAAAGATGAGAATAATAGTCCGAAATAAAAATAAATTAATATATATAATGCTCATCTCAAAAATGAATTCCAATTAAGGAATAATATATATGCTTTGGTGCTATTATTTAGAATTGAAACCAAAACTGCAGCATTCAAAGCTGGTGACGTTACCACTGTACCAACATAGCACGCATATGAACTGATTAAAAAATTAAAATTAAAAATAAATTAAAATGAATGCATAAAATGTATAACGATTTTTTTTTTCAAATTTGACTCATTTTTGACCCCTTAACAACTATTTTAACCGGCAAAAGATCTCTACAAGAACGGCCGGTAAAAAAACAAATCCAATAATTTAAGGCCCTTAGCGCTGCTCTGTGACTTTTAGTTTCAGAAGAGATAGAGTTTGAAAATATGTAGACAGACAGACAGAAATATAGCGTTTTATATATGCATTGAGATACAAATAAAAAAGAAAGAAAAATGAAAGACAATGAGGAGAAGGAAAATAAGAAAATTAAGTGTGAAAAAAAAAGAAACAAACAAAGAAATAAACATAAGAAAAAAATAAAGACGAAAAGAAACTAAAATAAATAAAATTATAAAAGAATGAAAAAGAAAAGAAAAACAACCAAAAAGAAAGAATAAAATGAAAAAAAAAACGAAAAATGAAATCATAGAGAAAGAATAAAGATCAGGAGAAAAACAAAAGAATCGAAAAAAGAAAAACGAAGGGAAAGAAAACAAAATAAACATGAAAAAAAAAAGAAATATTAAATAAGAAAGAAAGATAAAAAGAAAATACAATAAAAAGAAAAAGAATGAAAACAGAAAAAGAAAAATATATAAAAGAATTACGAGTAAAGAAAAAGAAAAATAATTGAAAAAAAAATGAAAGACAAAGAAGGAAACAAAAGAAAGAGTAAATAAAAATAAGGAAAATAATATTAAAATGAAGAATATAATAAAAGAAAACGAAAAAAATAAAAGAAAAAATGAAAAACTAAATAATAGAAAAAGAAAAAAAATCATAAAAAAATTAAAAGCAACAAAAAAGAAGAACGAGAGGAAAGAAAAGAATTATAAAAGAAAGAAGGAAAAACTAAATAATAGTGCAAAAAGAAAAATCATAAAAACAAAAGAATCGAAAAAGAATAACGAGAAGAAAGAAAAAAAAACATAAAAAGGAAAGAAACATTTAAAAAAAGAAAGAAAGGAAAATATAATAAAAAAGAAAACGAAGACAAAGCAATTAAAAGAAATTAAAGAAACAGACAGAAAGAAAATAAAAGAAAAAAGAAGAGGAAAAAATAAAATTATATAGAAAGAAGAAAGAAAAGAATTAAAAAAAAATGAAAGAGGAAAATGAAAAAGAAAAACAAAGTTAAAAATAGACACACGTGAATATAAATGAGATTCAAGTAAAAAGGATGTGATAAAAAAAAAATGGCGGAAAAAAGGGGAGTCAAAAGATAATAAAAGAAAGAAAGAATAGAGGAAGAATACAATCGATGATAAAGAAAGAGAGGGGAAAAAACTATTCCATCTCATTTTTATAAAGAAAATAAACAAACGGCAGCGACAGTTCCTTTTATATAATATAAAGCGGGTGTCGTTCTTATTAAAAACAAGAAAAGGAATACCAAACACAAAATTGTGGGTGTGAAAAGAAATCGTCCGAACTGAAAACTCCGAACGGGACGTCCAAGGAAACAATGGGACAAACGGTAGTCAGAACGATTTGAACGTGGTGGTGGTGGAGGGGGCATAAGAGGATAAGCAAAATAATAAGATTGAGGAAGGATGAGATATCGAAACAAAGCTGCGACTACCTAATTCCAAACTGCTGCATAGTTCTTAACAGAGACGTTTCAGCAGCGCTCTGGAGGCCGCCTTAGTTGTTCTTGTTCAATGTTGTCATAAATCCTTTACATGGCCATCTCTAACAACAATAACATCATATTAAAAAACGTTACTGCGCATTTGTCAATTTTGAAAATTACTATAATAATAAATGCACAAAGGTTCATAAAAGTTGGTCCCAAATAGCATTGAAGCCGACTTATCAAAGTTTGATTCTGACTAGCCAATTTTTATTTGTTATTGTTGTACCATGTTATTGACGCTATAATAACGTACTTCAATACAGTTCCTTTAAACACTTATCTATTATCGCTGAGATGAAAATGTTTTAATTGTAACCGAAAAATAAAAATCATCAAAGGTAGTCACTCACATTTTTAATTAAAGAGTATAAGATAGTTGCCCCCCCCCCATTCACGCTTACAAATAAAAATTTATTTTTTCGGTTAAAATCTTAATTTTTTCTTTTTTTTTTTTTACACGGTGATCACCACTTATCAAGGTCCGGAAGCCACTCAGGGATAAGGGTTAATGCAAGTACAGTACGTGCAAAAAGAAGTTAGAAACTAAAATGACTTCACTGCCCCGAGCAACGCCGGGTATGTGCAACTGTTTCCTTGTAAAGGGTTAATGGATCAAATTAATGTTGAAGATTTAATTAAAATTGGAGAGTTTTCCTGGTTTAATTATAAATTAAATAATTAACACAGTTGTTTGTTTGCAGAGAGTAGACTCCTACTTGATTAAGTTGTTTTCTTTTACGGCATATCAACTCCTTTTCGGGTTATTTAATGCTGAATCCGGTCATTTTCGTAAAAGTTTTTTTATACTTCAAGTTCTTTATTTCTTAAAATATTTATCCGTGGTTTTTGGTTTGATTATTTTGTTTTACGGCATATCAACCCTTTTTGAGTTATTTAATGCCAAGTCCAATCATTTTCGTAAAAGCTTTTAGGCTTCAAATTCTTTACATCTTCAAATATTTATTCATGCTGTTTGGTTTGACTGTTTTGTAGTGTAAATTTCTTGTTTTTGTTTTTGGATTTGCAGAACATGGTTGAGTTTTATAAAGGTAAAAGAAAAGCAAGAATATTAATGTTTGGTGCATTTTAGGTCAGGAAGCCGGTATGTTCAGACAACTTGGTATGGTAGCACCGGTTTTAGTTGATGAAAGTCATGAAATAGGTACGCGGTCTATATAGAAAATTAACAGTCGCGGTCTCTACATTACATAATAAAATTTATGAGTGTGCATATTTCATATTAAATAAACACACAACCCAACAAAATAACGAATAAACATTAAATGTTTGTTAGAATATTTTACTAGCGAGACCTGTAGAAATTCCACAGGGAACTCATTCATCTGTAATATATTGATGCTGGCATTCTGTGGATGTTCAGTGTAAATGGAGATGTCCTGATATTATTGTAGCTCTTTTGTTAAAATCGCAAAAGTATTTATCCAAGCTAGCAGGGACGCCCGACGTAGCCCGGTCGTAATATACGTTTAAATATAATATTTTAATTTATGCAGATTTCGTATATATCATTAAAAAATCATTTTCTATCGAATTTTATATATTATAAAGTTGTGATTTAAAAAATATATATCCATATGACTTAGGTGCATTAGCTTGAATCGAAACCGAATATATCTATTATATACACCTCACCTGTCTGTTTAAATGTATGTATGTATGTATGTATGTATATATGTATGTATATATGTATCGCAAAAACTTTCGACAGGGGCGACGGATTTTCACAAAATCGGTATCGTTTTGAAGTTCGACCCTTCGGACGACAAACATCGAAAAATTGGCTAAAAACATTAATTCCTCTACCCTCAACTGGGAACTTTTCTACAGAGAGGGGCTGTTTTTTTTTATCGCCGATATTTTGGAAAATCATCCCCTCTTTTTGATTGATTAGCCTTAATTAAACCTTTCGCCACCTCCGGTTTGGCGATGAACCCAACAGCAAAGATGTCAGTTTTTTTTTGGGGGGGGGGGCGGTCACATTTTTTCCTCCTTCGCTGGTTCGCGGGTTCGAGCCTACCTGTCGACTACAACTTTTTTTTTTTTTCCTCAACACACACCTCCAAACACCCGAGCAATGGCAGGCGCCAAATCTTATTATTTTAGAATCGGAAATATATTGAAATCATTTCATCCTAAATAAGAACGGCATACCACTATCGGCCAAAAATATCCCATCCCCATCCAATGAAGTCTAACCATCTCAGCGACAAACCAATTCATCATGAATGTAATACGAAATGCATACCATTATTATCTAAATCATTAAATTACACTAAACAAGACCGCATTCATTCAAGCTTATATATCGTCATCAGCTGCCTCCATATTATATTATCCTCCTCTATGCCTTATAACTCCTAATCTATCGCAAATTCCCTGTTAACTAAAATTCACCTATATTAGTTTAGCACCCCTAGATTGTCATACTAACCCCCTATACACCTGATACTTTAATACCCTTCCAATTATCCCTCAGGTAGATATCGCATTGAAATGTTTGCTGCCTAGCCCCCTAGCCCCTGTTCTAATGAGAAGCATTAAGCTTCGAAATGCCTAGGTATAAAAAGCATATAACGCTTCCCCAAGTTATTGTGTTTCCTTATTACTTCGACAAATAAATCTATGTATACTAACATATGGTTTTGTTTTGTCTGTAATTGCTATTATCTATCTATCTATCTATCTATCTATCCATCCATCCATCTATCTATCTATCTTTCTCTCTCTCGATATATATATATATATATATATATATATATATATATATATATATATATATATATATATATATATATAGGATAGAGTATGTGTTGTTTATTTTGTGCGTCACGCTTACACCCGAGTGATTGTCGTGTAATTGTTATGGACTTCCATTTCTTGTAATAAATAAGTTTACCAAGAATTCTTCATAAGTTTTGGTTTCGGTTTCGATTATAGTTCATGGCACTTAAGTTATCGACTGCCAGGCCAATATTCGAACGTTTTGTTCGAGTGTAAAAGGAAATTGGCCATAGTCGCGAACGTTTTAGACTTCCATGAATCGTTGCGTTTAATGAATTTATTGAAAAGTCGACTACAATCGTTTTAAATCGTTAAAGCACGAAGATGAACGTATGAGATATATATGATTGTTTTTTATACCATTTTAACCCATTTATGACCCATTAAAAACTGTTTTAACCGGATAAAGCCCACTAAAAGAATTGCCCGTGAAAAATAACATAATTTGTGGCCCCTAGGGCCGCTCGGCGATTTTAGTTTTGGAGGGAATAGAGTTTTAGAATATGGTGACAGGCAGACATATAGGCTTTTATATATTAGACTAACACAGTGGGGTGTTGCACGGTCGTAAAATCTTATTAAATATTATTAAATACTAGACTAGCCGTGACCCGTTGGGTCAGTATGTTACATTAGCTATGAAATTAATGTATGGGCGTGCACTTGTGACGTAAAGAAAATAGTTTTTTGTGACAAAGCAGAAACATTTCTATGAAATGATATTAAAATGAAAAAAGAATATAGATAGATTTCTATGGGTCGTTCTGTTTATAATTGTTTGTTAAAAAAACAAAAACTTACAACCATTGAATTATAAGTGGATTGTCATACTAATAGGTAAATGTGCACTGAACAGATACCATAATACTTAAAGTTAAATTCAAATTTTGAAAGATCGTTTAATTTAAACGCGAAAAAAAACAATTGGTGCTGAGAACGTACACAGTAAAACACAATTGGGATGCTGAAAACGTACACAGTAAAACAATACGTTGTAAAATGCTTTGATTGTTGTCAACGGGTTAATGTAGATTTATTTGTAAGATAATTGCGTTAAAATAGCTTAAACATAATATGAAAATGAACGATGTAAAAAAATGAAGAACGTATTAACAATTGTTTATACGGATTATTTAAACAGGGAAAAAAACAATCGGGACGCTGAAAACATACGCAGCAAAACAACACTCTGTCAACGGGTCAAAAATGATTTATTTGTAAGAAAATTGTGAGAGTATAGTTGTAATACAGAATAGTTGCAAAATATCCCCACCCTTCCCATGTTAAATAATAATTTCTAAATAATAACGTTAATATTTCAGTGCGCAGGTCAGATTCTGCAAAAGTAGCGATTTGGGTTTATTTGTTTACGCTGTTATGGATTTATGTTTATGTACGCATGCACAGTCGGAAGTCGAAAACCGGATGTTGGGTTACAACACGCGTTATAAGGTCATTTGAGTTTTATAATTATATAGATTTTGATTTGTCCAGATTTTCTATATATAATTATAGAGTCGTGATTTCAAAATAAAAGAA
>NC_136510.1:27303395-27368126 GCF_053919585.1 Euprymna scolopes
CAGGCGCGAACGCAGACACCACAATTTTATTATACCATCCCTATTTAAGTTAAAAAATACTTATCAAATATTGTTATGTACATCTATATCAAATACCTTTGTAAACGTTTTCTTTTTTAATTTTTTAATTTTTTATTTCCATACTTCGTTGACCAGGCGCGTACGCAGACCCCACAATTTTAATGAATCATCATTATGCCAGATCAAACATATCCATTCCTGTGTCTCGATACATCAGCTTTCTATAATAGGAGCCTATTCGTGACCAGGTATTTATTTGCCCCCCCCGGGGAGTAGGGGAGCTGGATAGTAACAATGGGTATGAAGGTATTTATTTGCTCCCCCACCGAGCAAATTAGGCACAAGGCCGATTTTTAAAGTGAGGAGTGAAGGGGAAATGGAGACCAACTCCCCGGGGAGTAGGGGAGCTGGATAGTGACAATTGGTATGAAGGGTTGCCCCTACATTGACCAAGGTCTTATATGTGAGGTTTACCCCACATATGGTCTTTGCTTGCAGTATCTGCCGGAACAGATGGTATTTATTTGCTCCCCCACCGAGTAAATTAGGCACAAGGCCGATTTTTAATGTGAGGAGTGAAGGCAGGGGGAAGGGAAAAAGGGGACCAGCTCCCGAGAGGTGGGAAATGGGAGCTGGTTAATGGTCAGGCATGTGGGGTTGCCCCCACATCTGGTCTTTGCTAGTCATAGCTAGTCATAGCTTGCAGCATCTGCCGGAACAGATGGTATTTATTTGCTCCCCCACCGAGCAAATTAGGCACAAGGCCGATTTTTAATGTGAGGAGTGAAGGCAGGGGGAAGGGGAAAGGGGGACCAGCTCTCGAGAGGTGGGAAATGGGAGCTAGTTAATGGTCAGGCATGTGGGGTTGCCTCTACATCTGGTCTTTGCTAGTCATAGCTAGTCATAGCTAGTCATAGCTTGCAGTATCTGCCGGAACAGATACTACACAAAGGTGGCCTATTCGTGACCCGGTATTTATTTGCTCCCCCACCGAGCAAATTAGGCCAAAGCCGATTTTTAATGTGAGGAGTGAAGGGGAAATGGGGACCAACTCCCCGGGGAGTAGGGGAGCGATTTTTAATGTGAGGAGTGAAGGGGAAATGAGGACCAACTCCCCGGGGAGTAGGGGAGCTAGATAGTGACAATTGTTATGAAGTGTTGCCCCTACATTGATCAAGGTCTTATCTGTGGGGTCGCCCCCACATAGGATCTTTGCTTGCAGTATCTGCCTGAACAGATTGTATTTATTTTCTTCCCCACTGAACAAATTAGGCGCAAGGCCGTTTTTTAATGTGGAGAGAGAGGGGGGAAAGGGGACCAGATTCTGGTGGGTGGGAAATGGGAGCTGGATAGTGGCAATTGGTATGAAGGGTTGCCCCTACATTGACCAAGGTCTTATATGTGAGATTGCTCCCACATATGGTCTTTGCTTGCAGTATCTGCCGGAACAGATGGTATTTATTTGCTCCCCCACCGAGCAAATTAGGCACAAGGCCGATTTTTAATGTGAGGAGTGAAGGGGAAATGGGGACCAACTCCCCGGGGAGTAGGGGAGTTGGATAGTGACAATTGGTATGGAGGGTTGCTCCTACATTGACCAAGGTCTGATATGTGGAGTTACCCCCACATATGGTCTTTGCTTGCAGTATCTGCCTGAACAGATGGTATTTACTTGCTCCCCCACCGAGCAAATTAGGCACAAGGCCAATTTTTAATGTGAGGAGTGAAGGGAGGGGGAAGGGGGAAAGGGGACCAGCTTCCGAGAGGTGGGAAATGGGAGCTGGTTAAAGTCAGGCATGTGGAGTTGCCCCCACATCTGGTCTTTGCTAGTCATAGCTAGTCATAGCTAGCAGTATCTGCCTGAACAGATACTACACTTTGATCTTGGCCCGAAGGCCACAGAGGTGGCCTAGTCGTGACCATGCACACACACAGACGTTCAGCTTTATATTATAGATATATATGGATTATATAGTCTTTTATAATATTCGTCTAGATATTGTATATCTAGAAAGAGAATTTCCAGCTCCTGTTTTGAATTCTTTGCTATGGTCAACAGAAGTTGTTTTTTTTTTTCGATCCTTCAAAACAGTTAATTTAAGCCTGTGGTCTTTCTTCAAAGTGGATGCTCTAGGGCGACCAGATCTAGATTTCCTTTTTACCGAGCGTTTGACTTCGAACCTTTGACCAATTCGCTTCACTACAGAAAAAGATGTTTTCATATTTTCTTTTCTTAAAATATCAAAAATCTGCTTGTAAGTCATTTTGGACTGCCTTAATTCTGCAATTCGTTTTTTATATCCTCGCCAAAATGCGGTCTTACCATTTTAAGGATTAATTTTTCCACGTATTATATGCTATAATAATAATGATCAGCAAAATAGATATTTTTAGTTAAAATTAACAAAAATTCATGGAAAATATTGAAAAATCGATTTCTTCCTTCTTTCACTTTTAGCCCATTTTTTTTTTTTTTTTTTTTTTTTGCTCATGAGTTTATAAATTTACCCACTCGATATTTGCAGGGAGCTTTTTTTTTTCATTCAAGTTTTGCTTTTTTAACTCCGCATTTGTTACGGAATTATTACAAAACTGGACTTATTAATTCGTTTAAAACGTACAAAAGCTATCGTCTTGCTTAGAATGAGTGCTTTATGACAAATTGGTGGTTGACTATGGTTAAATTTGTTTTCATTTGTTTTTTTTGTTTTTTTACTTTAAATATAAATCGCTGTACACCCTTAACTGTGCATCAAATGAAGACCATAATACTTAGTTCGCTGCACCTTATCATAACAATAATTCATACAATATTTCAGCCAGATCGACCAAGTAGTTTCCGAGAAAGAGTACAACTTACAGACAGACAGACTAAGAAAAACCTTATATAGAAGCAAAGGATTTTAGAAGGTTAAATTTAATTATTACGACATTGGACCGAATAAGGGGATATAACTAATTTTGTTTTTATATTTTGGACAAAATTATTGGATATGAATTGTTTACAAAACATTCATTCTCTCAAAACGTATAGATTTGATAGGAATTTCAAACCAGTTTACCTTAATTTCTTTAAATATTTCCAAATTTCTCTCAACTTTAAAAGATTTCCAAAGTAATTTACGTTTTTTTTCTATTACTCTAAACGATTATAATAACTTGCCTGTTGACGACGAAATCGAAATGCATTATGATGTAATAAATAAAATTAAAATAAATCATATCGTTTGTTTTTTAAATAGGATTTTTTAAAACGTTTATCTTATGCTATTGCTTTTTTTTTATTCTATTAAAAAGTCTATAAATGGATAAAAAACAATATGCAAGTATTAAAGTTTTATTGATGCGAGAAAAATACACATACGTGTTGCTATCACATAATTTCATTTACATAGAGATGTTGAAATCGTGCGTGTGTTTTTATCGAGATGACCACAATGAATGATCGATTTGTGTGTTGTTATATTGGCGCCAAATATCGACATAAACTAAAGACGATATTTGAATCTGTTTGTATTTAAGTCAACAATACGACATGCCGCAAATGAAGCCGAATAAAAAATGGCAAACATGTCAATACATCTTTTACGGTTTATTGCCAACAGTATAACATTAGTTGGCACGATTCTGATCTTGGAGCGTTTAATATACGCAGGATATTGCAAAAGAATGATGGCAAATGAAACGCGTAAAAATAACCATTCATTCTATCCAGAAATTAACTTAGTCGGGTCAGAATTGTTTTCAAATGATGGCCATTTTACGAAGTAGATATAACTCTGTATTCATCTACAAAGAGTTACTTCCACTTGCGGTTTCGTTTTTTTTATGTTAATTATGTAAATATATTCATATCTTGCTACGATGTGCAGACCGTTTCGATCATTATTGATCTCATTAGGTGAGAAAGAAATTTAAATTGAGAAAAAAAGTTTAAGAACTTTTTTAATTTTGGAGGAGAAAAATATTTTACCATGTCTAACGTATGGTATGGTTTAAAGATCTTATGATTTTAAGTCAGAAGACAGAAATGTTTGCGGCTGTTATCCGTTAAGAAAAGTAGGAGAGTTTAAAAGTTTGTTAGTGGAGAGCATAAGAAGATTTAGAAGTTGAGGGGGTTTGTGTAGTCATTTAGAGAGGGGAGTAGAAAGAAAGAAAAAAGGGAGGTAGTGAACACAAATGATAATGAGGATGTCGGAAAATAATATTTCAGACAATTTGAAATTAGACGGTGGAGCAGTTCACCGAAATTTTGTAATACTCTGTCTCAAATCTAAAAATAAATTGTTCAATTTTTTATTTTTAGAATCTTACGACTTTTTTAAGATCATATCTACCTTTTCAAGGGCCGAATTAAACGGATTTATTTTAGATATATACGTTTTAATTATATCAAATCAATCTGTTTTAATTTGCATCTTAATAAATTTATATATTTATTTATGAAATTTATCAGATAGAATTTATTTTAATTTTTAGTCTGTTTATATATATATATATATATATATATATATATATATATATATATATATATATATACATATACATTCAGCATGTGAGAGATTATATATAATTATTTCCACAATCCAAAGAACGTCGCAGCCCACAAGGGCCACGCAAGCCAACAAACAGGAAGTCTAAGACTCGAGTCTTAGACTTCCGGGTCGTTGGCTGGCATGGCTCTTGTGGGCTGCGGCGTTCTTTGGGTTGTGGAAATAATTATATGTATACATACATATATACATAAACATATATACATACACAGTATATGTACACATGTCTGCTGTGCTTTAATTTTTAATATTTATTTATTTATTTATTTATTTACTTGTTTATTTGTTTTATTATATAAACGGAGGACAGTCCAATCAAGATAATTTTTCACAGGTGTTCCAAATTTCCATATTCTACTTAAAATCACTTGTGACCTCTTTAGTCGGATAGCCTTCCCTAAATAAATTACTATAGTGTTTATCTTTATAAAATTATGCCATTTTTTTTTCAGTAATTCTTTGTATTTATTTGGGAGATATATTCATTAAATTGTATTGTTGAGGATCTTCGGGTACTTGAGCACTGTCCCAATATATGTTATGGGTAAGCTAACAATTGAGATCCATATATTAAGTACGAAAATGGTACGACAAGAACATATTAGGAGGAGAAACATCAGAGTTTATGCAAATATTTTATCGAGAGCGTTTTAATAATTAGGTTGGCTTCGTTTACGTAGATAAATGTATTATGGGCTTGTTTAGTTATCATGTTCTATTGTGCTCCAATGTCTATAGTGCTTCACGTTCTGAACCATTTGTTTCTTTGTGACCTATTTGGGTTTGTGGTGTGTATATACTTGTTTAGTATATTTATGTCCTGTGATCATTTCCCAGTTGTCGATCGCAGAAGAATGGAAAGTGCATATCTCTGCTCGTAGGTTTCTATTAGTCTATATTTTGAGACACGTCAGCTCCCTTCCAAGGTGGGTGGGTAGGGGTAAGACAACCGTTAACCCATCCGTTCTGCTCGACGTCTGAATTCCAACTCAATTCTATGCCCAGCGTACTAGAACACATGACAGACAGACACGTCCTTCCGGTCAGCTGTTTTTAGAGCTTCCGCTGCAAATTGTCCAGTTTATAGTTTTTACATGTTTTTACAATATAAAAACATAGTTCCATATATCTTGTTTACTTCCAATTAGATAATAGATAGATAAACATAGACATATAATTAGATCGATAGCTAGCCTGATAGCTACAAGTTGCTAAGAAATTTCCATTCAGTTGGTATTCTTGTTTATTTCTGCAATTACAAGATTTAGGAGTGATATTTTTATTTAATTCGCACGTATTATTAAGAATCTACATGTTATGTTTTTATTATTATTTTTTCAAAATTTTCGCTGCACATGTAGCTTAATTTTACCGTATTTTTAATGGAGATTTTATTTAGGATATTACTATGGAATTGTGTTAAGCACTTTCAATATCTCTCTCTCTCTCTCTCTCTCTCTCTCTCTCTATATATATATATATATATATATATATATATATATATATATATATATAACTACTTCATTTACTCACATAAGATTAATATACGAAAGTATAGATTAATGCGTAAACTTTAAGTATTTACTTCAAAAGTACTCAATACGTAGGTAGAGCTAGTTAGTAATTTATAAAATATATATGGCGATTAAGCTACTATGAATATTCGGCGTTTCATCCACTCTAGGATTCGTCAGGCACGCCGAATATTCAGTGTAGCTTAATCGCCATATATATTTATGCATAAGCCTGATGAATCTTAGAGTGGATGAAACGCCGAATATTCAGTGTAGCTTAATCGCCATATATATTTTATAAATTACTATATATATATATATATATATATATATATATATATATATTGAAAATGCTTAACACAATTCCATAGTAATATCCTCAATAATATATATATATATATATATATATATATATATATATATATTGAAAATGCTTAACACAATTCCATAGTAATATCCTCAATAATACATACATACATACATATATATATATATATATATATATATATATATATATATATATATATATATATATATATATATATATATATACGGAAGTTCTGGATTAAATTATGTAGAATAACAACAACTAAATTTATTTGTTTGTAATACAAGTAATTATTAATGTTTTTTCTTTAATTCATAGATTTTCAATGAATGACTCATCTTATCATAGGAAATGTTATTAGCAAAATAGATGAATTATAAATTTTGCTTTTTAGCACATAAATTGAAAATATAAATTGAAATGATGTTGTAAAAAGGATATTTCCAGTTGAAATGATAAGAATCCATGAAGTTGTGAATATATTTAAAAGAGTCGGACGCGCGTATGGAAATGATGCGGTGTATGCGAAGTGACATCACGGTAGAACAAAACGACTATGAAAAGAACGTATGCATAGTCGGGAGAAGACGTTTGAGATGACAGAGGTCAGAGAAAATGAACAGGATCGCGTTTATTCGGAAATAAATGTTGTTGTCACAATACAAAAAGTGAGTCGAGTTATTATTTGTCTTCTGTTCTTTGCGACGTACTCTGCTACAGCGTGTTGGGTCCGGACTGTGTACATGTTAACGCGTGTGCAAACGTGTAGTACATCACACACACACATATATATATATGGCTATTAAGCTAAACAGAATTTTCCGCGTTTCATCTTCGTGAGGTTTAGTCAGGCTATTGCATGAAATTAATGTCCTTGCGCGTTTTATATATTCAAGTAGTGTTGAATTTACTAGTTGGCCACTCAGATCCGTTGTTATTCGTGCACACATAGACCGCAGCCAATGACTGCACGTTTACCATGCAAAAGTTCACTTGACCTTTAATTCACCATGTTTATTTCGGGGGGAACTTTGCCGTCTTGGTATGGATGCGGTTTGATATATCTGCTTATATTTTTTTGCGTATATTAGTTTTTTATTTATTTATTAATTGTTATTTATATTATTACATATATGCCAAATATATTATGCCCTTTTATTAAATTTAATGGAAATAATATATATATATATATATATATATATATTTAATGGAAAGTAATATATATATATATATATATATATATATATATATATATATATATATATATATATATACTGCGTGTCAAATTATTAACGAGATAACATTTTTTTACCAATTTCAGAAACTTACCAGTAGTTTCGATTGCTGAGCTGCGCGTACTGTGAAATCTTTGTATAGTTCCGCGCAATGTAAACAACTTGCCATCGTAATGGCTGAATCCACGGTATTTGAGGTGTGTCAAATTATTAACAAGCCAACTTGTTTCGTTAAAAATGGTTCGTAAAGGTTGTTTGAGTAGTTCTGGAAATAGGACTATTGCAGAACAGCTAGCAAAAACTAAAACTACCCTCGAACTATCGAAAATGATAGGAAGGTATCATCAAAATGTGAAGAATTTTGTCAAGGATTCTACAAAGGTACGTAGGAGAGCTGATAAAGGTAAATCTAGAGTTGTTTCTACGCCGTTCTCTACTCCAAATTAAATGTGAAAAAAAAATTAACTTTATAAAAAATGATAATGATAGTATCGTTCATCAACTTCCGTTTGTGTTTGTTTACGACTCCAAATAATCGTATCTTTTCACTAAACTCATACCCAAGTCCACGTCCCTTTATAATGACCTCTAAGAAAGAGCCAACAAACTCCAGAGGTCAATCTGTTGTTTACATTCTGCATTCTTAACATTTTTATGTAAACAATTTTCCCTGTAAATATTTATTTTGCTAGGATAACATACTATTTTTTTAAAATAGTACAACGATCATAATAATCGACGGGTTTGTATTACTGTACACATAGATTCGAAAAAGTTCTCAAAAAACAAATATATAACAAATAATAAACTAGACAAAATACTGTTAGAAATTCGCCCATTATATGTTACCGTGACATAAGTTGACATATATTCGGTGTTTTTTAAATAGTACTTTGTCTAGTTTATTATTTATAACACCTTTTCCCAAACTTACCATGTAAAAGAGAGTGTCGGGCGCCATTTTGAATTTTCCAATACATCGGTAAACACTATATGTTTTTCGAGCTGAACAAACATGTTACATTGAATAAAAACACGAAAAATATATCCAGTTAGGTAGAAAAGTAACTTATTTTGCCTTTGATAAAATTTATTTGTTATATATTTGTTTTTTGAGAACTTTTTCGAATCTATGTGTAACCCTAATCGACTATTATAATTTGTTTCCGGTGTTTTCCGGTAGGCTAACAACATTACAATGGGGTGCAGCGAAGCAAGTAGAAAAACCTGTCTCTTTTGGATTGACTGCATTCAGATGTTTTTTTCACGATTTGTCTTCGCTAGTGAAATGGGCGAGACAGAGCCTGATGTAATGCTGAAAAAGAATAAAACGAAAAAGAACATGAAACATTGAATGACAATATCACAACAACAACATTTGCAACTAGACATCATTATCCAATTAGCAAACTACTACGTTTCAACCGGAGAAACGAACACCTGTTTCTGTCAGAAAAGAAAACAATAAATAGTCTATGGGAATTAAAGAAATCATAGCCTTTAGTATTGCTGACCGCATCTTTACAATATATCGTACTCCCTGTGTTTACCCAGCGTTGCTCGGTGGTCAATTTGTTTTTCTTTTCATTTTTTATCTTTTTCAGAAATGTTATTGCTTTTTATCCTAATAAATCATGCGATCATGTGTTAACGAATACAGAATCACGCTTTAAAAAAAAAAATTTTTAATGGCGATCATTTGAAAAAAAATTCCTATCCAGATAAAGTATTTTCTGGAAAGAAAATCGAATTGCATTTTATTCTTTTTATCGACATGTTTCAATAATTCACAAGGAAAAACGCACTGATTTTTAGAAATGCAGCTATCGATGACAAGGAAACGATATAGATTCTGGTTTTACTTTATATATTAGATGTCTAATCAATAAAAAGCTCGCTGTAATAAGATTTAGATATAAATATTCAACCGCCTCCACCCCTTTAAAAAAAGATAAACGAAAATATCGAATAAAGTCAGCTTAGTTAGTTTTGATAAATTTCAAAATGATATAATCCATTCTTTATCTTTTCATATCAAACCTTTCGATAAGAATGGCTCGAGTAGTTTTTAATTTTTTTTTAAACGAATATAACAAGCCATTACTCAGGGGATTTTCTAGTTCTATATTGAAGTATTTACTCCTCAAATTATCCTGAATAGATGAAAAATCAATTTGAATTTTAATTTAGATTCATCATATGGTATATATATATTTAAAATTATAATATTATATATGTATACTAGCAAAAGTACCCGTCGTTGACTGGGTTCAAAAACAGCCTACAGAAAATGGACTCTGATTTATGAAAGTATGATAGGTTATGAAAAGGAAGGGTTGTAAAAAGATGGTTTCGAATTTGGGGGTATCAAAACCAAAATAGATAGGGCAAGCTTTTTAATAGGTTTGGCCTGAAATTTTTTGTTACTAATATAATGTATGTATATATGTTTGCATGTCTGCCTAAAACTTTTGAGAGAGGCGACAGAATTTACCAAGATCAGTATCGTTTTAAAGTCCGACCTTTAAGACGACAAATATTTGCTAAAAACATTAATATCTTCACCTTCAACTGGGAACTTTTCTACAGAGAGGGGGTCACTTTTTTTCGCCGATATTTTGAAAGTCATCCTCTCCTTTCGATTGTAAGCCTTAATTTTAAAAAATGTCACTTCCAGTTTGGCGGTGGTGGTAACAGCATAGACGTCAGGTTTTTTTTCGTTCTTTTTCTCCTTCGCGGTACGGGTTCGAGCTTGCCTTCCTACAACCACTTCCCTTTTTTTTTTTCCTTTTTTTTTTTCTTTTTGCTCAACATACACATCCATTTTACTTTTGAGAACGCCCGGCTGAAATGCTAGTATATCTATAAAAGTGAACGTGTCTGTGTGTCTGTGTATCTGTCTGTGTGTCTGTCTGTGTGTCTGTTTGTCTGTGTACATTTCCCTACGCAGTAACTCTGTCAATTTTTAGTCTACAGACTCAAAATTTGATATAGAGGATACTGAGATTTAGGAAAATCTATGTGATCGGTTGTCGGCCAGAAATTTGGCTGTAAAGGAGTCAAAGTTCAACGATTTGACCTTTGAGAACTCTACCAAACTCCTCCGCAAATTTTGGGTTTAAACACTTGAAATTTTAGATATAGGTTCGTTGGACATGGATCAGACTTAATAACGCGATTTGAGCCCAAAGCAATAAATGTTAAGGGGTCATAATAGGGGTCAAATTAAAAAAAAATTGACCGCTTTTTTATGCTCAACATACACATTCAAACACCCGGGCAACGCCGGGCGTAATAGCTAGTATATATATAAAAGTGAACGTGTGTGTGTGTGTGTACATTTTCTAATGCAATAACTCTGTCAATTTTAAGTCTACAGACTCGAAATTTGATATACAGGGTACTGAGAGTTAGGAAAATCTTTTTGATCCGTTTTCGGCCAGAAGTTTGGCTGTTAAGGGAGCAAAGTTCAACGATTTTACTTTTGAGAACTCTATCAAACTCCTCCGACAATTTTGAGTCTAAACACTTGACATTTTAGATATAGGTTACTTGGACATGATCTAACGTAATAACGCGATTTGAGCCCAAAACAAAAAATGTTAAGGAGTACTAATAGTAGTCAAAGTTAAAAAAAATTGACCGCTTTTTTTTTCCTCAACATAAACCTCCCAACACCCGGGCAACGCCGGGCTGAAATGCTAGTAAATATAAATATATATATATATATATATATATATATATATATATATATATATAAAGCTGAATGTGTGTGTGTGCGTGCGTGCGTGCGTGTGTGTGTGTGTGTGTGTGTGTGTGTGTGTGTGTGGTCACGAATAGGCTCTTATATGGTTGACTATTTTAAAAAACTGATTACATATAATGATAGAAGATGTATCGAGACACAGGAATGGGTATGTTTTATCTGGCAGAACAGTGGTTCATTAATATTGTGGGGATTGCGTTCACGCCTGGTCAACAAAGTATGGAAATAAGAAATTTAAAAATTAAAAAAAAAAAAAAACGTTTACAAGTGTTTTTGATATAGATGTACATTAGAATATTTTGATAAGTATGTTTTCACTTAAATAGGGATGGTATAATAATATTGTGGGGTCTGCTTTCGAGCCTTGCCTCCATAGAATGGAAATAGGCACAAACTTAAATTAATATATATATATATATATATATATATATATATATATATATATATAGATAGATAGATAGATAGATAGATAGATGTTGTTTTGTTTTTGTTTTAGCGATACGTTTTGAATTAATTCAATTATTTACGAAAGTGCATTTTTACCTAAATGCGAGTTGGGAATAATTTTTCGTTTTAACGAATTTGGTACCCCCCACATGGGGAGCTGTATATATATTATTCATTATTTTATTATTTTATTTTATTTATTATTTTATTTTATTTTTAAAATGTAATTACATTTTAAAAATTATATATATATATATATATATATATATATATATATATATATATATATATATATATATATAAACATATGCGTGCGTGTGTGTGTGTTTGTGTGTGTGTGTGTGTGTGTGTGTATGTGTGTGTGTGTGTGTGTGTGTGTGTGTGTGTGTGTGTGTGTGTGTGTGTGTGTAGTTCCTCATGTGTATTTACGGACTTTAGGAATGCTAGAACGGGACGCTTTCCTGTCCAGCGTTCATATCCGTCTGTTTTACAGCGTCCTGATTCGTATCGGCTGAATTGATTCCAGAATGAATATGGCAGACATACTTACTCTATACCTACGACGTCTCCGGCTACTGTCATCGTTGCCGGAATAATATCAAATCGACATTGTTTGGCCGTTCTACAAACACGACACAACGGCGTCATGTTTGGTTTTATTTGTTCACTAGCAAGAGTATCTGTCGCTTTCCCGGAATTGAATTAACTTTTCTGGTATTACCATTTTATAGCTGGGATACATATTTCACGATGCATGTATTTTCTATGACGTAAAAACACGCAGGCAGGAACACACACACACACACACACACACACACACACACACACACACATATATAATAGGACAACAAGAGAATGAAATGAAGACACAAAACTATATATAGGTAGATATAGAATGGATCATTTATTGAATAATGGAATACAGGCAAAATTCGGGGGATAGAAGGGACTCTTTATGCCAGGGCATTTCGAAGCCTAACGCTTCTCATCAGAAGAGTAGAGAAGGTGCTAGGTAGCATGGAGGAGATGCGGCTTCTAGCGTAAGGTTCGTTACGGATGAAAAAGATTAAGAGGAATTATAGAATGTTGGGGGGAAGCTTTATTGAATTCTAAATAAATAAGGAGAAGCTTATTATATATAGTATGATATATAAGAATATATATGGTCTTTAACGTAGTATTGAGATTAAGGGGTATACGTATTATGGTAAATAGGGGGTGTATTGTTGCTGTGTGGTAATTTATTTTAACGGTTTATGGGATGTCTACTTTCAATGGAGCGGGTAATTCTTTATTAATTTGGTGGGGGGTTATGTAAGGTTGTAAAACTGAAAGGTAATATGCTGCAATATATTTATAGGTTTCTACTGTTATGATATATTTGTGTCTTCATTTCATTCTCTTGTTGTCCTATTGTATAAGCTCCAATAATTATTATTGAGTTTGGCTTAATCCAGATAAGTCTCCTTTTGTGGAATTGATCTTTCTCTTTTACTTGAAGCTCTCTCTCTCTCTCTCTCTCTCTCTCTCTATATATATATATATATATATATATATATATATATATATATATATATATATATAATGTTAAAAGTCTACGTATGCTTTAAGATAGTTATTTAAAGGTTACGAGGGTTTTGAGAACGATGTTACTTTTGTATTTAATAAAATAATAAAATGATAAAAAAATAAAAAATAAAACAAACAATAAATTTAAAAAATATATATATACAAATATATGTGTGTGTGTGCGTGTGTGTGTGTGTGTGTGTGTGTATGTGTGTTGGGACGATTATTCGGACTCGTGAATAAGAAAAATCGTAACTTTTAGGGGTATGGACATCGGTATCGGAACCGGAAAAATTAGTACCTACTTTCCGATGCCAATAAACGATTCTTATAATTTTTTAAAACATTAATTCTGTTAAAAGCAAAACGTCTGATAATAATGATGACATAATAAATACATATAGATTTTTAAACTAATAGTAAAACTAAAATCTATAAATCATCGATTACAAGTGTATTTTTTTACGGCTGAGAAAATATCTACGTATTTAACATATGTTTTTACTATAATTGTGAAAAAAATAACTACTTCATAGTTAAATATTTAAAGTGTATAAAGAATCGGAATCGGAATTGGTAATTGTATCGGAACCGGGGAAAATATTGTAATCATCCGTCACTAATATATATATATATATATATATATATATATATATATATATATATATATATATATACTAGCAAATGTACCCGTCGTTGACAGGGTTCAAAAACAGCCTACAGAAAATGGACTCTGATTTATGAAAGTATGATAGGTTATGAAAAGAAAGGGTTGTAAAGAGATAGCTTCGAATTTGGGGGTATAAAAACCAAAGCAAAATATGATGAAAGTAAAAATGAAATAGATAAACCCCATAATTTATTATACCATGCCTGTTCACACTGAAACACTTATCACAATATTCTGTGGATCTATATTAAAAAACCTTGTTAAACTTTGTGACATATTTCCATTCTATGGAGGTCAGGTGCGAACGAACACCCCATAATTTTATTATACCATATTTCTTCAAAGTATACTTACGCAGATAGATATGAAAAGTCTTTATGAGACCAGAATATATATATATATATATATATATATATATATATATATGTTAATATAAAAGTGAACGTGTCTGTGTGTCTGTGTATCTGTCTGTCTGTCTGGCATATATATATGGTATATATATATATACATGTATATATGCCATATACATATATTTTTTTACACACACACACACACAAATATATATATATATATATATATATATATATATATATATATATATATATATATACTAGCAGTTCAGCCGGCTTTGATCGGGCTTATGTACTGTTCATTCATAACTTGCTCTACGCGTGAATACACTTTATGTAAGATTTCAAATGTTTAAGCACATATATATATATATATATATATATATATATATATATATATATATATATGGTACATTTCATTAAATAAAATAGACGTTTTTAGTCTATTAATTCTATTTTCTATCTTTTCCAACTTCCAAATAAGTCTTCACTTCTGACGGAAAATGGCTGATGTAATCACCATATTTATTATTATTATCCGAGTACTTTCCAATCCTTCAGGATCCATCGTCAGGGCTAAAATAATCTAATTGGTTTTGAACAATTTATAAAGTGTTTTTCTTCTTCATTGGTTAATTATTTTATTTATCCTTATTTTCCCATTCGTTAAAATTAATAGCATTCTGAAATGTTTGAAAATCTATTTAAATAATAACTCTACAAAAAGTTAGATTGATTTATCCCTGGCGATGAATTCTGAAGGATTGGAAAGTACTCGGACTTCTGCTAAACATAATGATTACATCAGTTAGTCCCCGCCTGAAGTGAAGACGGTTATTCGGAAGATAGAAATGATCGAAAATAGAATTAATAGACAAAATATATATATAAGTAAAAATTTCTGTCTGTCTGTGTGTCTGTATATTTCTCTACCAAATAACTCTGTCAATTTTGGGTCCAGAGACTTGAGATTTGATATAAAGAGTATTGAGACTGGGGAAAATCTTTTTAGTCCATTTTCGGCCAGAAATTTGGCTCTCAAGACGTCACAGTTCAATGATTTGACCTTAGAAAACTCTACTAAATTCATCCGCTAATTTTGGGTCTAAACATTTGAAATTTTAAATGTAAGTTACTTGAACATGGCTCAATCTTTTTAGTTTGATTTGAGTCCAAGAAAATAAATGCTTAGGGGGTAAAATTGGGGTCAACGTTTTAAGAAAATATTACATCTGCCATCTCTATCAAATTACTCAGCCAGTTTCTGGTCTAAGCATTTGAAATTTTACATAAAGTTTTTATATAGATATGGAAGCTTTTTAATCGGTTTGGATAAAAAAAATTGAGCTGCGAAGGGGTAAAAGTTCCAAAGATTTGATCTTTGCGGTGTCTAGCAAACTACTCAGCCAATTTTAGGTCTAAATATTTGAAATTTTTACATAACGGGTATTCAGACCTTCAGCAAGCATTTAAATCAGCTTTGGAGCGAAAATTTGGCTGCCAAAATATCAAAGTTGAAAGAGTTGACCTTTTCAGATTCTACCAAGTTTCTCCAACATTTTTTTTTGTCTAAAGACTTGAAATTTTAGATGTAGGTAACTTGAACATGGTCAAAAGTTTGTATTTTGATTTGAGACCAAAATAATAAATGTTATAGGGTCGTAATTGGGGTCAAAGTTTTAAGAAATTGACCTCTGCGGTCTCTACGTAATTACTCAGGCAAATTTTTGGCTAAACATTTGAAATCTTACATAAAGTGTATTGACGCGTAGAGCATGTTATGAACAGTACATAGGCCCGAACAAAGCCGGCTGAACTGCTAGTATAAATATATGAATAATAACGATAAAAAAGAACTTATAGCTCTTAAAAAACATTAAGGTAACGAAAAAAATATAAATAACAGCATTTCGAAGTTGTTAATATCGCTAAAAACGCTAACAACAAATCTTATATATCTACAATTATATAAATGCAACTTTGTCCGTGTGTGGGGGTGGGTGGGTGTTCGTTCCATTATAGACTCCGAAACGACTGAATAGATTTTCTTAAAAATTTTCAGAACTTTAGCGTATAAGTCTGGAAGCGATCTTAGTTAAGTTTTGTCTCAGAATACCCCCGATAATTACCGATAATCGATAATCGAAACCTTTGTTTTAATTAATCTATCATCGGCGAAGCCCCCCCCCCAAGATTTGAAAAGGAACGAACTCACAGGAACATAAAAGTTCTTTTTATAGAATAGTAGAGATTATTTTGATTCTTTATTTCTGTATTAAAACTTTGGTATACTTCTGTTATTACGTCGTCATCATCATCATCATCATCATCATCATCATCATCATCATCGTTTCGCCTAGCTGTAAATCTTTATTTAATTTTCTTCTCCTTAAGCTTCTCTTAATGGTTCTGTTCTCTTTTCACCTTATCCTTTTTTCCTTCTTCTTCTTCTTCTTCTTCGTCTTCTTCTTCTTCTTCTTCTTCTTCTTTCCTCTGTTATTTTCCTCTTCTTCATCGTTTATTCATTTTGCAAACATCCCAGCACTGGGTTGAAATGCCTTTTGTGTAAGCTGCATCAACCCTGTACTTGGCCTGCATCTCCGCGGGCACGAAATCCTCTACCATCCCCAGCCCCACCCGCGACCCCACTGCAATTCTCTCTGACTTGCGATCACATCCAGAAAAAGATTGAAGAATCGCTGTCTGCCACTCTTGTAATAACCATAATAACAGCCACAACGCACGGAAAACTTCATTTCCTATCACACCAGCGAACCCAACTTTGTTTTTTCAGAATAAATATTACATACTCATCAAAGGGGGGGGGGAACAATCAAAATAACTGGAGTGTCAGCATGGATAAAGACGCTACAGGATGGAACAATAAAATTGTTGCTCTAAAGAAAACAACACTACTGCTTTATTTTTAAATTTTTATTGAAAAAAAAAATCAATTCAGACAATTGATTATGTAGTAGAGCTGACATCTATTCAATGTAGCCGACTTCAGCCTCAATCATCTCCTCGATACGAACTGGGAATAGGGAGCATGCTTTTTTCACAAGTGCTGGTAGGAGCTTAGCAAATATTCGGCGGATAGCAGCGATCAGGCTGGCTTTGGTGTTGTGGGAGGTCATGTTGGTGATGTTCTCAATATATGAACAAACGAAGTAGTCCAGCGGGTTCAGATCGGGGCAGGAGGGGTGGGGTCAGTGAGAGAAGAGTACAAAGTCGTAGCACTTTTTCTGAAGCCAAGCTTGGGCCTCTTTGGACTTGTGGGCCGGCGCCAAGTCCTGTTGCTACAGCCAGAGTTCTCCAGCGGCCACCTGTTTGCACAAGGGATCACCGCACTCTTCAGAACATCTAAGTACACTTTCGTGTTGACGTTCAAGCCGGCTTTGAAGATGATTTCATTCCCTGGGCACGTCCCTGTTATTTGTGACAATCTAGCGGTGCATTTTGAGGGTGCTGGTAATGTTGTCATAACTTGGATCGGTAGAGAGCATGAGTTGTACAGTGGCGCATCCCCGATCTCGCTCGTTGAGCATTGTGCCTCTTTCAGGCATGATAGAAGGCTTCTATTGCTCTTGGGATTTGTACACAACTGTCCAACTCGTAGATGATCTGAAACGAAAAAAGAAAACCTATTTTCATCAAACGGAAATGGAATCATGTCGTCTTTTCTATGGCGACAATTTTACCGCTCTCCCTCTCGTGCGGTTGGGCGGAGTAGCTGGAAACATCAGGACAGCTGACAGATAAACAGATGCACAGAGACTCAGACACACGCACACACGGACAGACAAAATTATATATATATATATATATATATATATATATATATATATATATATATATATATATATGACTGTTGAGCTGGATTAAACCCGAGGATATGAAATAAAATGGAGGTGAAAGGACCTGAAAACTCAACGTTTCGCCCGATTTATGCGGGCTTTTTCAGGAGGGATGGTCATTGACGAGACAGTCCGAAGATTTGGGGCTATATATAATGATGGGGGAGAGCAGCGTGTTTTCCTTATGTAAATTAGATGTCTATATACATATATACATTTTATGAGAGAAAATAAATTAGAGAAAACTATCGTGGTGGATTACGTCTAAAAGTTAAAATATCGTAGAGGTTTAAAAAATTGCGTCTGGAAATATAACCGTGATAGATTAAATAAATAAAATGAAACGAGGTTACGAAGGGAGTTTTTAAAAATTAGAGATAATTGAATTGGTATAAAATAGCGTAGTAACTGTAGATGGCGTCTAAAAATAAGAATAGGTGGTGATAAAATGGGGTCTAAAAATAGACAGTGATAAAATAAAATGTAGTAAATAAGTAAAATAAAAATAATAAAATGAAGTGAAATTACGAATGGATCTATATATATATATAGAAAGGACTTGTCCTACCTTGATAGAGTTCAAAATAGACTTCGTAGCCTCGTAGGAGATGTCCTTTTCTCCTCCTTGCAACCTCTATCTCACAGAAGAGATGTTGCGAGTTTGTCTCTGATGTATCGTTATTTTCATGGAAAGTGTTCAACTGAGCTTCAATCTATGGTCCCCCCTCGCCAAACTTTCACAAGAAACACTCGTCTAGCTGTAAACACTATCAATGATTTCCCCCACTGTTTATCGGTGCCTAAACCTAAACGTAGATTCCATGAACAAAGCTTCTTTCTTAGAACTGCACGCCTGTGGAATTGTCTTCCGTTTTCCTGCTTTCCGGCTGACTACAATATGGTTGTGTTCAAGTCTAAAGTAAATAAGTTCTTGATGAGCCGTTCCATATAAGTTATTAAACTTACCAAATTTTCATTACTAATGATTACTATATTGACCAATTTCTACTGTACACTCTTTAACCCTTATCCTTGAGTGGCCTCTGGGTCTTGATAATGTGGTGATGCCTTTGTAAAAATATATATATATATATATATATATATATATATAAGGACCCATTAATTATAAATTGCCCAAGGGCACTTCCTTCTATAAATATATAGATAATATTTGAATTTTTCTTCCAAAATAGAGAATATCACTGATAAATTAAATAAGATTGAACCCACTATTAACTATACGTATGAAAGAGAAAATAACAACTCCATACCTTTACTGGACATCAATATTATAACTAACAATGATCGTCTAAGTTTTAACGTCCATCGGAAAGTAACGAATAAAAATGATTACATACATTTTTATTCTCAACACGATGGTAAAGTAAAAATAGGTATTCTACTAGGATTTTTTCTTAGGGCCCTGAGAATATGCAGTGAAGAATACATCGTGGAAGAATTTGAGTATATCGAACGTACATTCATGAACTTACAATACCTTCAACATTTTTTGACAAATATAAAAAGGAAAGCACTAAAAATTTACGATAACCATTGCGTAAATAGCCAGACACACGACAGATAATTAACATTACCAACTAATAAACACAACGACACAATCTATAAGAACCTAAATAAGACAGGCATTCAAATAACAAAACTAAACTCTTTAACAATTAGGGATCTAACACGTTAAATTATGACTAATACCAACACTAACACCAAAGCCGAAATATATTGCATACCCTGCCTTGGTTGTGGAAGAATATACGTAGGAGAAACTCAACGTAATTTAAATAAAAGAATATATGAACACAAAAGAGATGTAAAAAAAAAAATACACTCAACGCCATATTTTGTCACATCATGGAGAACGACCACCATTTTAATTTTAACAAAACAACTTTCCTTAAACACGTACATAACAGATCCACACGACGTTTAATTGAGTCACCTATAATCTCCCATTCCAGCAATATAATAAAACAAAGAAAAGGTTTTTTCCACGTTGCTCCCTATCTCTCGAAAATAATTATCAAAGATAAATAATTATATATACATATTCCATTCGTAATTTCACTTCATTTTATTATTTTTATTTTACTTATTTACTGTATTTTATTTTATCACTGTCTATTTTTAGACCCCATTTTATCACCACCTATTCTTATTTTTAGACGCCATCTACAGTTGCTACGCTATTTTATCCCAATTCAATTATCTCTAATTTTTAAAAACTCCCTTCGTAATCTCGTTTGATTTTATTTACTTAATCTATCACGGTTATATTTCCAGACGCAATTTTTTAAACCTCTACGATATTTTAACTTTTAGACGTAATCCACCACGATAGTTTTCTCTAATTTATTTTCTCTCATAAAATGTATATATGTATATAGACATCTAATTTACATAAGGAAAACACGCTGCTCTCCCCCATCATTACATATGGCCCCAAATCTTCCGACACTCTCGTCAATGACCATCCCTCTTGAAAAAGTCCGCATAAATCAGGCGAAACGTTGAGTATTCAGGTCCTTCCACCTCCATTTTATTTCATATATATATATATATATATATATATATATATATATTCAGAAGTGATCGATGCGTAAGTAAAGCTAGGTAGAATTTTTTTTTAAATATATAGCTAGAATTTTCTACGTTTCATCCTTGGAAAACTTTATATAGCTTTATTGCTATATACATTTTTAAAACATTTCACTACTGTATATTAGGTTCTCTATAATAAGTACTTAATCTGCATGAATTAAAATATCGTATTTAAGCGTATTCTACGAACGGGCAACCCGCTAATATAAATATATATATATATATATATATATATATATATATATATAGTCATCGGCATACAGTACTGTTTCATTGTATCACAACTCATCAGTGCCGCTAGACTAGCATCTCTCCCAAGCCAAGGATTGAACCTAGAAACATCGCGTTGGCAGTCGGCAGTTCTACCCATCGACCCACAGGAGCAGTACCCGCAAATAACTTAGCCAAATGTCTATTTTAAACAAACATTTGTTAACTACTTCCGTAGTGTTCAAACCTCTTATTGATAAATAAGCAGCGAGCCTCGCATTTTTCAGCCAATTAAGTAGCGGGTGAGATTATTTACGACAGTGCTCTACTCAAAGGGGGGGGGGCTTAAAATATATTTGTAGTCATCGACATACAGTACTGTTTCGTTATATATATATATATATATATATATATATATATATATATATATATATATATATATATATATATATATATATAACTACTTCATTTATTCACTTAAATTTAATATCCGAAAGTATAGATTTATGCGTAAACTTTAAGTATTTACTTCAAAAGTGCTCAATACGTAGGTAGAGCTAGTTAGTAATTTGTAAAATATATATGGCGATTAAGCTACACTGAATATTCTGCATTTCATCCAACTATAGGATTCGTCAGGCTTATGCGCGAATTGTGTGGCTGGGAACTCAAAGAAAGCGGACATTCGCCGGTAGTCGAATGGAAAATAATGAGACAAGCTACCACATGCAGACATTTAGACGACCCATGTAAATTATGCCTCCATGAAAAATTTTCTATCCTGTACTTTAAAGAACCTCAAAATCTATTAAACTGTAGGCGGGAAATAGCAAACAACTGTGTTCTCAAAATAAAACTTACTCTAGGATAGCAATACAAAATAGCTTTAAAACTAACAATATCAATAGAAAACAAACAAATAAATAAATTAAATAAACATGAATATACACAAACGATCACACACATATATGTATATATATACACACATATATATATATATATATATATATATATATATATATATGTATATATGTGTGCATGTATATGTGTGTACACATAGGTATATTTATATGTATAAAAAAAAGGGAAAACGTCTACCTAAAACCACTAACCTAGTTCTAAAACAGATCCTTTGTTTGATAAAATGCATGCCCATTGGCTGATAGGAAGGGGCGCGGTGGATACTAGAAAGCTGATTGGCCAACTAGAAATCCTCAACATGTATAAAAGCAAGAGGCAACCACACAATTCGCCCATAAGCCTAACGAATCCTATAGTTGGATGAAACGCAGAATATTCAGTGTAGCTTAATCGCCATATATATTTTATAAATTACTATATATATATATATATATATATATATATATATATATATATATATATATATATACGTTTTATTTTTTATTGCCGTATCTTTCTGTTAAGTTACATTATTGTTTCAGCTACCCGGCCGTTTTCTTTTTGTCCGTCTGTAGCTTCCTCAGACTTTTACAGAAAAATCTTACTATACTTTACTATATATATATATATATATATATATATATATATATATATATATAGTAAGTTATAAAATATATATAGCAATTAAGCTACACAGAATATTCCGCATTTCATTCACACTAGGATTCATCAGGCTTATGTGAGTATATATATATATATATATATATATATATATATATATATATAGAGAGAGAGAGAGAGAGAGAGAGAGAGAGAGAGAGAGACAGAGAGAGACAGAGAGAGAGTGGGAGAGAGAGAGAGCATAGTTGTTAACACACTCGTACAATCAGTCAAGCGGAAAAGTACATTTGATTTCTTTCTCTCCTCGCCGCCACCCACCTTTCCTCCTCGAATTAATATATTAGTGTACCGTAGACAGATACAGTATGCCATAAGTAAACTTGATGGCCACAATCGACCGAAACCCCCACAAATCTTTTACCCTCACCCCATCTTCAATTGTGTGGTGTCTCATATTTGGACAGGTCGCACCATATCATTTTGGACCTGAAATATTGCGGTTTTCGATTTGACCTGACCCCGAAACTAAATATTGCCAAAAACCTGATGAAAATTGCATTGAGATGGAAAGGATGCTTGCATCCGTCTATACTCTTCATCTCCGTAAATGAATTTCAAAATGCACGCGTCAATTCCGACTAGTTCCATTCTTCCTTGCTTGCCTTGGTTATCGATTATTATATTGGCTATTTACAAAATAAACTTTGTATCCAATCATTCTTCTCCCATCCCCACCTCTCTCTCTCCCCCTCTCTCTCCCTATATATATATATATATATATATATATATATATATATATATATATATATATATATATATATATATATACATAAGAGCAAACAGTTAATAAAATATGTTAAAAAACACTTTGAAAAAGAGTTAAAAACATATTTAATCTGAAAAGGAAACACTAGATAAATGGATAGTCCTTAATCCGCGGAGTTTCGAAGAAATACCTTTCCTTCTTATCAGAGGGTAGGAATTAGCAAAATGCGGGATCGGATTTTTCATGTAAAAGTATTTGATGAAACAACAAGTAAGTCAAAGATCTTACTTGAAAACAAAATAAGTGAAGCAGAGGGAATATGGTGAAGAAAAAGGTGATTACACATGAATGGATAGTCTGGTGGAAGATAAATAATCCAGTGACGGTAAAATCCAAATATATAATTTCAAGAAAATTAATTGAATTTCTATTTGCACAAGTAAAATCCAAGGAAATCCCGTAATTGGAAGAAGACGGTCCATAATAATCCAAAGGCAGAAATCCATGGAAAAATTCACAAAAATGTGTACAAGGAAAAAAAGGAAAAAATTCCAATAATATTAATAAAAGAAAAATAAGATATGCTTTTCACTCTACTGCCGAGACATAAATATAAATAAGAAAGATCAAGGAAGAAAAAGAGGAGAGAAAAAAAAGAAGCTTTATCTCCTATTGGGTTTTATCGAGCTTTTACATCTGGCTGAGATATTTTTATAAATATTAATTCTTTAATATTTATAATATACTTTAATTTTACCATCTTGGATCATTTTGGTAAATTTAATTGTAATTTTTATTTTATATATATATATATATATATATATATATATATAATAAAAATTATATATATATATATATATATATATATATATATATATATATATATATATATATATATATATATATATTGCCCAAAACCTCTAGTCTTGATGAAGGGGAAACAAAAACTTGCTCTTATTGTTTCAAATGATTTGAAATAACAGCAAGGGGAGACTTGATTCCAAATATTTCTCATATGTTATAGCTCCCCTCTTTTGAAAATAGGGTACGATTATGAATATCTCTCGTATCAATTAAGCCTCATACAGTGTGAAATTTACTTTATGTATGAAACCCAAAGAGGGGAGATATAACATATGAGAAATATTTTGAATTAGGTTTCCCTTTGCTGTTATTTCAGTTTTAGTCTCCCCTACATCAAGGCCACAGGTTTTGGGGAAATACCAGATATTTTGTAATTCATATGCAAAACTAGTAAACCAAATGACTGTGATTAAAGTATTTGTAAAGGTGTAATATCTTTCCAACCTCGAAAAATATTTTTAAATTACCGTTATCATAGGTTTTCGCGACTACTGAAAACGAAAATAACAGTAACAATTCCAGGAAACTAGTAGTTTTTAAGATATGAATAAATTATGAAATGGAGGGGTTACTTTTCTATATTAATTTAACGTAAAATAAACATCCACTATGTAGTTACGGTGGACATAAAGTAGGTGAACATTTTATGTTAAATTAATATAGAAAAGTGATCCCCCACTACTTAAAAGAATGTGCGACCTTAAGGGCAAATGTCACATAACCCACTATACAATTCAGGTCATTAGCTTTCCAACAAGCCTTCATTTGTTAAATTCTGATCAGGTGTTGGCGAGATTTCGAACTTATAAAATTACCCCCAAAAAGTGGTATATATATATATATTCATTTTTCTTCGAGTTATATCGAATTCATTAATACGGACTTTAGGGGCTTTTTTCGTAATGTTCCTGTAAAAATTATTTTTTATTGTTACAAATTATACGATGCTTTATTTATATAAAAAAAGTAAAACTAAATTCTTGTGTTTTTTATTTACTACTGAAAACCATAACTTTAGTAAAGGTATTTTTTGTTTAAACAAAATAAAACATTTTCACTAAAAGTTAAGTAAAAATGATTAGTTCATTATATTCTGCGATCATTATTTGATAAATACTAAAATTTTCATTAAAATTTGTTAATTTCCTGATTGTGAATTTTTAAGTAAAGGGAGGGGTCAAAATGTGTATACACTTTGAGCGTCGGCATTCATTTTGTCTGTACCTCACATTTTTCGATGAATATTTGATAGGAACGCGACCACGTGTGGTTAATTTAAATTAAATTTCAATCACATGGTTACATTATCAATAATCATGTGATTAAACCTATTGAAAATTTACCGATATTGTAAACACATTCTGTGTAGTGGTGAGACCAAAATCTCCTTTTAGTGATATCACATGCAGTGTTGACAACTGAGATTTAAAAAAAAACCCGCGAGATCAGGAGACAGAAATCTCCAGAAAATCCCTAGATTTTTAACTTTTATCGTCTGAAATTTTCAAAAATCGATAATTCCCCCCCCCCCCCAAAAAAACTCCATGTTTTAACTTCCTACCATAAAAAAAATTATAAATATAGTATATTCAATATATAAAATGTTCCGTGTTTTCTCACTATATGTTTCTGGAATTATATTGAAGCGGTTAGCTCCCCAGACGGCTTACATATTTTATCAGCTAGTTTTACCTGTTTTTTCAGAGACGGTATTTTTTTTTTTTTTTTGCAAGAAACAAATCATAAACTCAAACTTTTTATAATAAAAGTTAAATTGAAATATACTGCAAATTAAACATCACAATAATGGTGCAACATATTTGGAAATTAGAAAAATAAAAAAATAAAAAATAACTTTGTTTTAGCATGTTAAAAGTATTTAGGTTGGTAGATAATTAAATTCTACTGTATTAGTATAAGATTTTTTTTTTTTTTTTTGCTGTTGTTTCTTGCTTTTTACAATTTTCGACTAAATACTTTGTTTAGATCGTATTTTAAACTAAACTTCGAAGGTTAGAATGCCCCCACCATCTAAAATGTACTTGGAAAAATCGATTTTATAGCGAGATTTAAGAATGGTTAGCCGAAAAAAGGTGAAAAACAAAACAAATAATCAATAAATAATTGTTACCAAAGGCAATAAATGCTACTTTTTTTACTTACATGATTGAGTTTATTTTATGTTTTAAAGTATTTTCAAGCGCTTTTCTTAATTTTTTAATCTAAAATTGCGGGTGTGTGGGTGCCAAATATCTCCAGATTTTCTAGAATTCCCCGCAGATTGCAAATGAAATCTCCAGATCTAGCAGGAAAACCGTTAAATTGGAAACACTGGTCACGTGACAAGAAGCGGTAATAAATAATTGTCCCTAAATAAAAAAATGGCCTGTCGGCACAAAGAAAACCATCTATTTATTATAGAAAAATTAAGTATAATGTTATAATTAAAAAGAAATATATAAAAACACACATGGTTATAGCAAAACGTGGAAGCCATCCGTCCAGTGGTTCTTTAGACTATTAATTGCGAACGAACCAAGAGTTACATTTTTATATATATAGATAGATCAGTGATCAGTTGGCTTCAGGCAGAAAACGTTTTTGTTACATTGAAGAATGTAAGTTGTGTTAACGTTTTCTGGTTTTTGTGTCTGGAAGTAATTTAATGGTTACTGGCGCTGACTGTGAAATAGGAAAAAAATACCACGTCAAATGTAGTCGGATCTTTTATGTCCAATCTATATAATATTCTGCTTGCTCCTTCCTTAGTTAGTCCGTACGTTACGATTTGAAGAAAAAAGCCAAATACAATTTTGGAAGACCTAACTACTTTAAAAACAAATTAAAATTAAAAAAGGCCAAATTCACGAGATTTGGCTTTAAAGGGGTCAATTTGGAAACTCTGGAAAGAATATAAGAGTATCCTCTCTTTGATGTAGCCTCGTTTTCAAATATCATTATAATGATATTTGATCATTGTTGTACTAGTGTGAAAAAGGAACTCGTAGTAATTTCGACTTGTAGCGACTCTTCAGTGAAGAAATAAGTCATCGAAACGTTACGACAAACCGAAACATTCGAAAAAAAAACAGGGGTAAAAAGAGGACATTGTCTTCCACGAGGTGCTCTACTGAAGGAGTAAATTAAAGATGGTCTATTAATATGTGATTTTTCCTTTTTAAAGATTGTCTCTAACAATGTGATTTTAGTATTTGTATTGAACTATGTAGCACAATATTACTTTCTGAGTATTTATTAGTATTTATTAATTTATCTCATTTTTGGGTTAGTTCTATATTTAAAATAGAATGGACCTTATTTTTATATTTATTGCGTGTTGTTGCTTTTTCTATTGCTTTATCTAAAAATATTTGTTGATTAAATATATATGTTATTCCGTGGAATGTCCACGAGTTCTGTTAGTCTATATTTCTTTTTCATACGTATGTTATCACACTCCGTTCTGTTTTCTTTGGGGGGGGTAAATAAGGGACACCCGATTTCCAAAGATGCTATATTATGGAGAGAGGCGAACGAAAATAAACAATGGTGACGACATGGATCCTTGACTTCAAATTGGTTATGAGTCAGACCAGGCAAACGAAAATAAACAATGAAATCTCCGGGCTGGAAATCCCCGGGTTGGTGACTTCCTGGATCCTTGACGTGAAATCGGTGATGGGTCAGACCAGGTGAACGAAAATAAACAATGAAATCCCCGGGCTGGAAATCCCCGGGCTGGAATTCCCCGGGCTGGAATTCCCCGGGCTGGAAATCCCCGGGCTGGTGACTGTTACGAGAACAGGTCCTCTGTTCTTGTAAGTAAGTAAAAATGAGATAGGATAGTCCGAGAATTTGAACCTGGGAAGCTAGGTTTAGAATTAAGATTGGAATTCATTGTTTAGAAATGTTATTGAAAAAGGAACTTGATGATTCAATTCTGTTTATGAAAATGAAATTAAAATAAGGAATTTGAAACGAACAATAGCAAATGTTAAACATATTGAGAAATAGGTTAGACCAAAAATAGGTTAAATAATTCTTGTTGGAGATATGAAATGCACGGGAATTCAGGACACGTGAGTCGGGCACATGCTCGAACATAAAGAACGAACACGTGAAGCATGCTAGGCCATGGGATCAAGATGCACGTGTTCGGTCATGCAATGACGTCATGGCTAAGAGATGAGTTGTCAATATAGTTGGGGTTTTAGTGAGACAAAGAGACAGTGCCGAGGCAGGGTCGAGAGAGGATCGGACAGAGTCGGACAGGCAGAGCTGACATTGATCAGAAGGATCCTCCCTGTAGAAGCGAGAGAAGTTGAAATCATGTAGAACTTTATATTCCTTGATGCGAAATCATTGGCCAAAGAAATCAAGGACGTCATCATATTTTGCAACAGCGGCTTGTGTTATGTCATTCTACAAACAAAGGTTATGTGAATTTGTATTTATATGAACTTGTGTTCCACTCATCTGTATAATGAACCTTGGGTATGAACCCATCTAAGTAATGTGTCTCTATCATCTTAAGAATGTGTCCCCCTCAGCTATTATAAGTAATGACTGTTCCTTCTTTATGATAAAAGAACTGATAATTGATCCATCTTTAAAACATATGTGTTAAGGAAATGTATATTATAGAAACACTCCCAGAACTGTATAAATGCCCCTCTTCTATCTATCTATCTCCCTCAATTGCATTACATGTCTCTTTCAAATGTATCCTGCCTCTCTCCAATCTGAACACTCAAAAACAATATATAATATAATATAATATAATATACGTAATCTTAATAAGACCACTACATAACAGTGACAACCTGGATCCTTGACGTCAAATCAGTTATGAGTCAGACTATGGATTGTAAAATTCGAACTAACATATATTTGCTTTGCATTCTAGTTTTAATTAATTTGTTGTATCTGTTTATTCAAAATACAGTACGATAATATTGTGGGGCCTGTGTTCACGCCGGACATTCATAGAATATATCGGTCCTGTATATGACCTTAAAATATATCCGATGGTGACGCCCCACCTTGCGGGCCTTGGAGAGTGTAGAGCCCCCCTTTAATTGTCATTGCTCCCAGGTCCACTCTGACCTGGAGTGGCAGTACCTGTTAGGGTCCCACCTATGGGTTAAATAGAATCCGACTTAAAAAAAATATACTCCATTAAAAATCGTTTCTCAAAATAACTAGATTCGGCATTAAATAACCTGAAAAAGGTTTATATGCCGTAAAGCAAAAACAACCAACCATAGAATATATCATAATCTCAAATAATGGATTTGGAGATCGATCCATATAACCAGATATATTCTGGAAGTGGCAGTGGGTCGCAAACTTTGCTGATCGTAAAATACGCTTACATATATTTTAATTCATGCAGATTTGGTATTTATTGTTACAATTTTCTTTTAAACATATACAGTATTGATGTCTAAAGGTAATTTTGATGAGGTGGATGCCATCAACTAGAATTGAAATTTAAATATTTAACGCTCCAGTTACGTTCCCTATCTTGTAAGCTGATCCGAAAGATAGCTAAGAAAGATTTAAAATCAAACGACTTCTAGCATAAAACTAAGAAAAATATGTCGGCAAGTTGAAATGAACATTTTAGATTTAAACTTTCCGACATATTTATGCGTGCGTTATTCATCCATTGAAACAAAGATTTTACTCGTTATAAACCATCCTTGGTGTATGATTACCATGTCTTGTTAATTTCAGTGTTATTTGACCAGTAGTTTAAGAGTTTATCGTTAAATATTTTCACACATACATGTACTGCTTTATTTACATAGACTACATTAACCAGATTATTTAGATACGTATGTTTGTAGAATTAGAAAATAAAGTCTACTTCTAACATCGGAAACAATTCCGTCGACATGTTAATAAAAGAGGAATGGGAAATAGAAGAGTGTTAGTAATGGCATAAGTACACTAGTATGAACAAAGCCAACAAGTTCTGTTTGAGAGGAAAAGAGTCCATATATGCGTATAGAGGTGTTGAAGTCAGGGTCTAGCGGTAGTTATAGTGGATTATGCATCTTCTCGTCAATGTCGGACTCAAGGTCAAAAGCCCGAAGATACGGTTTCTGTTGAGCCCAAGAGAGAGGTTTTGGGAGTTAGTTCAAGCCACGTGGTGTTGTTGTCGGTACTGTGTCCTGACAGAGAAAAAAGTAAGTAAGCTGCATTTTAACACTTTTTTTTTCAACTTCTATTTCGTGCTCAGCTCGCCTGAGAGATGCCCTTTGATTGGTCAGGCCAGAAAGAAAGTTGAATGCTTGCACCAGTTAGCGGTGAGCTTATAAATCAAACGCAGATTCAAAATCGTACATCGTAAACTGTTGCTGCTGCTAATGCAGTCACCCGTAACCGCCACTTTTGCAGCATGTTTAATTTTTTCGGAATTTTTCTAGATGAGGATCGATAAATTTTAATTATTTGAATTGTTCTTAGTACTATTATTATCTTTGGTATTATTTTCAAAACGTATCGGCCGATGTAACATCCGCAAATCTTCAGGTGTATACTGTCAAACATGAGAATATTTCTGTCGAACTCTGGTACTTGTATGGAATTTCAAAGAAGCTTTTTATTTAATTCACGAAGGAAAAACTGTTCTCGTTCCCTCACCATTACCGGGTGGGTGCCTACAGTAAGAATACAATTGCGAATTACTTAGGACTTCTAACTGGTCATGCCTAACGACCCGGCCCCGCTGCAAGGCTGGAAGAAACATCGCGGTGGAAAGCTGAAGACTTGGATCAAGATGGTCAAACAAGACGCTGAGTTAATTCTGGGTCCTCACTTCTATGGTCTACGTCGCTGGAACCGCTCATGGCTCACGCTCATGGCTGCTGCGGCATTGGATCGTCGGGCGTGGTCGGCCTCAATTCGAGATATAACTAATGCAATGGGTGGAGCCTGCTCAACCGATCAACAAGTACAAGTAAAGAAAAAACTACCCCTTGAATTAAAAAAAAAAAGCTTCTGTTCGTAATTTCGTACACATACTCGAGTTCGACAGAAAGATTCCCGAGGTCGACAAGGTACACCCAAAGAAGGTCTTCGGTTATATCGACTGAAACGTTGTTAGGATAACATCTAAGATGAGAACGGTCATCCGAATAATCTAAATAAAAAGAAGTATATTTTAGTTTGCACAAAAGCGGTACAATAATATCGTGAGGTCTGCGTCCGTGCTAGATGTCCATGGAATGGACATATTTGTAAGCACGTCATCAGTTAAAAGATACACCTGTGGAATTTCCGCAGATCATACCAGTTACACATTAATAACGTAGAAAAAAGCCAAGTACGTCCAAGGATGGAATACTGCTGCCATATCTGGGCAGGAGCTGCTAAAAACAGCCTATCCTGCCTGTACAGAGTACAAAATAGGCTTCGTAGCTTAGTGGGGGATGCCCTTTTCTCTACCCTGCAACCTCTCTCCCACAGAAGAGACGTTGCGAGCCTATCCTTGTTTTATCGTTATTTCCATGGCAGGTGCTCGTCTGAACTCCAATCTCTGGTCCCCCCTCGCCAATCTTTTACGAAAAACACCCGTCTAGCTGAATCCACCGTGAAAAAATTTCCCCACTCTTTATCTGTGCCTAAATCAAAACGTGGATTCCATGAACAAAGCTTCTTTCTTAGAACTGCACGCCTGTTGAACTCTGCCTGCTTCCTTCCCGACTTCATCCTGGATGTCTTCAAGTCCAACTCAAACAAATTACTGATGAACCGCCCCCTTAAGTAAACACTTCATTAAATTCCCACACTAACCTACTCTTCTTGCAATAACCCTTACCCATGAGTAGCTTCTGGGCCTTGATAAGTGGTGACCACCGTGTAAAAAAAAAAAAGAAGACATTCAATTTCTTAGGATAATTGATCATAAAATTGTACTGGTGATGCGAGAAAAGAAAATTATGGAAAACCAGTGACGGCAACACCTATTTTAACAAGAAATAATTTTAACGTTTGTTTATAGTTGATATATTGATTGTCGGTGTTCAGTCATGATTATAATTGTATTTTTTTTCATAAGTTTATGAACAAGAAAAAACCATTACGAAATGTTGGATATCTAGGCCATGTATACGGAGAAATCATTTTAAGAAAAGCGTACACCTGGCGCAAAATGCAAGAAATGACAAAATAATTATCAAATGTACCAAAAGATTATTTGAATAAAATTATAAACCTGACACAGATACCTGCTGTCAAGAAACAACACACTTTATCAATTGTCAAAATGATAAGTTAAAAGTATGATGTTTGAAAGCTCAAAAGGTTTACACAGGCGTAATCAAAGTCAGATTAATCCAGTGAAACGACAATAGCCGAATAAAACACCATTAGGGTGTAACTAAAGAGGTTTTCAGGTGGTCACAAATGGTTATATATCAACCGAAAAGCATATCTTAGTTGTTTGACGATTTGGGCATCTCCGTCCTAACAACCAACCATCTATCACCATCACTGACATTAAAAATATATTGCTTTACTTTTATATACAAGATGTCTTCGATAAGTTTCCAAACATTTTTGTGCGGGCATTTAAAATTGTCGTAAACTCTTGAAAATTCAGTATGTTATTGATATACATCTTATGAGATGACTGACCAATTTTTATGATTTCAGGTTCAAATGAACAGCTACAGCAGGAATTGGAATGCACCCTAATAAAGCCTAATTGTCGCAGCTGGTGACTTTTAAAAATGCAATCTTGAGGTGAGGACACTTTAGAAGAACGATCTGCAATAAAATTTTGTTTTAAACTTTGAAAAAAATGTCACAGAAACGCATGGAATGCTTCAGACTACTTTTGGACCATCTTGCATGAATCGAACATCATTTTTGAGTGGTATAAGCGATTCAAGGAAAGCAGGGTGTCTGTGACGGATGATAGAGGTTTTCGAGGAGTAAGGAAGTGAGAAAACCAAATTTGATTGATTAGATAAAGAATTTCATTAATAAGAACTGTCGTGTGTCTTTAGAGACAGTAAATGCGTAGTTTGTATGTCAGTATAAGAACTGTACACACAATTATTCGCGAAAACCTGAAGATATGGACGATTTGAGCGAATGCACGAGTCAAAAACGCCTTGTCACAGACTATTTAACCAAGATGGGCATCAAGACAGTGTCTCGCCCTCCTTATCGTCCAGACCTTAATCCTTGTGACTTTTTCTTATTCCCTAAATTTTCAAGAAAAAACTCTAAGGTTGTCGTTATCAGACAATTGAGGAGATGAAAGTGGTTGTGACGAGGGTCATTGACACGCTAAAGTTGTTGGAACGATACAACAAGTGCATTGCAGCCGGAGGAGATTACTGGGAAAGGAACTAGGGTTTCATGTGTATAATATCAATAAAAGTGCCCATACGAAAAAAGTCTGGAAACTTATAAAAGGCACCTCGTATATAAATGTGTCATTATTCTTTCAAACACAGCAGAAATACAATACCTACTGAAAGGTGAATGAATTATTATTTCATGAAAGAATTATTACAATGTATAAAAAAAGTTACTAGTTTAATAATACGTTTAAACGAAATATCTTGGTTAGGATTCAATTAACAGGTTTATGTGCGAAAAATATGCAGATTAAAGTAAAATATTTTTTCTGAATATTTTGGATGACGATTGATAATTTGTTTTATTTTCACAAGGTTTCGGTTAATGTAACCTCCGACTTTCTTCAGGCGTATCCTGTCGGGAATCTTTCTGTCGAACTCGGGAATCTGCTCGGAAGTTCCATCGGAACTCTTTATTTAATCCACGAGAACAAAATACGTTTGTTTCGTGAGTCATCACTGGATAGAAGTCTTAAGTAATTCGCAATTATATTCTTAGTATCGACCACACTAAGGATTGAACGCTCAACCTTCAGACGAGTGTCCCTTACAACTGAGTTTTACCAAGTACTTTATTCGTTAAGCTACGAGTCTTTGCGAAGAGCATACTAATATTCGTGGATTAGATAATGGGTTCCTATCGAAATTCCGTGCAAATCCCCGAGTTTGGCAGAAAGATTTCTGAGTTCCACAAGATATATTTGAAGAAGGTTGAAGGTTACGTATTCCTTCGTTTTTATATCTTCTTTTCTTTCTTTTTTGATTTTGTTTTTTTGTTGATATCTTTTTAAAAGTTTTATTTTTTCCTTCTTTTTTTTGTTCGTTTCCTTCTTTTTATCCTTTTCTTCTTTTCTTTCTTCTTTAAATAAAATCGTGGCCATAGGAATGCATCTTGGTAGCTAGAATCTAAACCGAAAACAAAATTGTATCATTCAAAGCTGGTGACGTTACCACTCTACCAACATTACGCGCATATGAACATATTAAAAATAGACTAAGATGTATGTACAAAATGTATAATGATTTTTTTTTACCCATTTTTTGACCCCTTAAAAATTAATTTAACTGGCTAAAGACTCATAAAAGAACGGTCCATAAAAAAAGACAATGATTTGAATCCAACAATTTGAGGCCTCTTGCGCCGCTTTTCGACTTTTAGTTTCGGAGGAGATAGAGTTTGAAAAAATGGAAACAGAGAGACAGATATATAGACATATAGTCTTGGAGAGATGCTGAAAGCTTAAGCATATTATCAGCTATGACTATAAACAACCGTTCATGAAGGCGACTTACTAGATTCGATTACTATAGTTAAAGCTACTCAGTTACTGCAAAACAAATGTACAGTAGAACCTCGGGATACGGCATTAAAAATTAGTAACAAAATGCAGTACAGTATATAATACACATGTATATAATCAAATAACATTAATAACACTGTAAGGGGAGATAAATACCGTAACCAGGGGCAGGAAAAACATCGTATTTCATATCGTAACCTGAAAAAAAAGTATCCTAGAGCCACCGTATACCGGGGTTCTACTCTATTCCTTTCAATAGACATTAGAAATGTTATTTTTGTTAAATCTCTCTCTCTCTCTCTCTCTCTCTCTCTCTCTCGCTCTCTCTCGCTCTCTCTTCCAATATATGTTCTATGGTCGCTTTACCAAACCTGGAGTGAACGTATTATGAAGTTGGTGTAATATTCACAAATTTCGAGTTAAAATCCATTTAGTATTCGGCATCTAACTTGGAAAAAAAATAGAACACGCTTGAAGTGAATTTTATGATGAATAAGCGAAATTACACGACATCAGGTCAAATTCGGTCGCCATCTTTTTTTTTTTTTCGCTTATTCATATATTGTTGACACGTTTGTTTTTCTCAAGTTCAATGCGTAATCTGATTTTAACTCGAAATGATTCCTTATTTTTCAATATTTAAGAAAAACAATATAAAATCATTTTAATGTCTATGCGGAAATTTTTCTTCCGCATATTGCCCTGGCCGTTATTTTTAACATTTGCCGATTTCATAATTTTCATTTTTGCTGTTGCGACTCTGCGTGAGTTTTGCGCTCTGCCGAGTTCACAGCTTAGTTTTCTCCTGTCTTCATTATTTTAATGTGTGTGCGTTTGTTTTTCTTTGTCCCTTAAATATTGTTCGTTGTTGTTCGCTCTTTGCTGCAGTAATTATCTTATTGATGTCGGTTGACCCTTTTCTCCCTATTCTGCTTGACGGGATTTGGGCGATTGTGAAGAAGGAGGGACAAAAGTTGACCGCCCGTGGAGAAAGAGTAGAAAGAGAGCCCGCGAGTGGCAAGGTTTCTTGTTTTCGAGTCGATTACTGCTCATTATCTAGAAGATGGCGACAAGTATCAAGAATATAAAGGGCTCGTTTAAGAAAATGCCCTGGGCGCCCAGTGTATAGTGGTGAAGGCAAAGAATGGGGGGGGGTATCAAAAAGAAACTACAGACGACAATCAACAAATAAAAAATTAAGTGAAAAGAAAAAAAAACTACACATTTAAAAAAAAAAAAAACTCTTTTTCACTCCATACTAAGCATATTGTTCAGGTTATGATCTACTGTTTGAAATCGTGTCTCTTGAGTTGGAAGCCATGTTTAGTTTAAGAACAGTTTCTGACGGTTAGTTGTTCTATACAAGGCCTGGAGATGACAAGTTTTCAGTAGGCAGCTGTTCTGTACAGGTTCCTGACTTAATAATTTTGTAGCCAAAGAGCAAAAGATTCTTCCCGTGTTGACACGGAGAAAACATATACAAGGTTGCTAAAAAAAAAAGGTTTGATTTTTATGGAGCAATTCTGGTTTCTGATTGGTTAATAGCAGCACGTGAATTAATTGGATTCATCAATTTCTAGCAGCAGCGTTTATAAATAGAACCTGATGAAGGGCCATACCCCATTATAAACCAAAAATATTGAAACAGTGTCTTACAGGGGAATGTAGGGAGTTGGGAAGCGAGATATTTGTTCACATTACATTTAAACTTTTGCGAGTTAGTATAATCATGGAAAGAGGAAACGGGGAGGGAAGTCCAAATTCTAGCCGTCCAAGGAAATAAGCTATTAGAATAGAAGACTTTCCGATATCTAGAGACCTTAACATTGAAGGGGTGGAATGTTGCTGCTTATTGAGTTAACCGGAAGTGTGTATGACAATGGGGGTACGTGTACGATGAGTTCATCAGAGCACATTCCATTTAGGTAATTGTTAAAAAGACACGTGCAATACGTTTCCAGCCTTCTTTTCGTATGGGTATTTTTATTGATAGTACACACATAGAAACTGTAGTCATCTTCGAAGTAATCTCCTCTGGCTGCAGTGCACTTGTACCATTCCAATAACTTTTAATAGGCCCCATGGAAGTCCTCTTCCTCTCTCTCTCTTTTTCACTTTCTCTCTATCTATCTATCTCTCTCTCTCTCTCTCGCGCGCGCGCCCTCTGTATCCCTCTTCCCTCTCATCTCTTTTTCTCTCTGTCTTTCTAGAGATGAGTACTATCGTAGCTTTACTAAAATTAGGCTGAACGTCTTATGAAAGTCGTGTAATATGGAAAAAGTGGCTGATATAAGGATTTTTCTCGGTGATACGAGTGTAGGCATATTAGATACGACTGCGAGGGTAATGTCGCCCCTACTTTCCCCCTTGTGCCACTAATAAAATAAAATATCGATTGAGACAAAGTATTACAGGTTGGAACGATAAAATCGTCGCCCAAAAGAAAACGCAACAGCTTTATTTTAAAACTTTTATTTAAAAGGTCAATTCAGGTAACTTATTACAATTACAATTCAGGTAACTAATTATACAGTAAGGCTGGCATCTATTAAATGTAGCTGCATTCAGCCTCAATTAATGCCTCGACATGGACCCAGAATTGGAGGCATGCTTTTTCCACAAGTGCCAGCGGAAGATTGGCGAATACTCAGTGGATAACGGCAATCAGATTGACTTTGGTGTTGTCGGAGGTCATGTTGGTGATGTTCTCTACGTATGACTAAATGAAGTAGTTCAGTGTGTTCAGGTCTGGGAGGAGGAGGCCAGTGAGAGAAGGGGACAAAGTCGTAGCACTCTTGAAGCCAGGCCTGGGTTTCTTTGAAGTTGTGACCTAGCGCCAAGTCCTGCCAGCGGGCATCCGATTGCACCAGAGGACCACAACACTTTTAGTGGTGTTGACTTTCAAGCCGACTTCAAAGATGTGAGATGGCATGATGTGTACCTCAGTTGAAGCCACACAAAAGACCACAACCGAGGTTGAAAACTTTGTTTTCGTCAATCTGGGCACGTCCCTTTTATTCTCGGCAATCTAGCGATGCATTTTGAGGGCGTTGGCAATAGTCCTGTTGTCATAACTTGGGTCAATAGAGAGCATGAGTTGTACAGCGCCGCATCTCCAATCTTGCTAGTTTAAAATTGTGTCACTTTCAAAAATAATAGAAGGCTCCCATCGCTCTTGGGATTTGTACACAACTGGCTAACTAGTAGATGGTCTGCAACAAAAAAGAAACTGTTTTTCATCAAACGAAAATGGAATCATGTCTTCTCTTCTAGTGTGACAAATTTATCGTTCCACCCTGTAATATCGATTAGTTGTTTTTTTTTTTTAATACAGTCTTATAATAGATCTAATACAAGCGTCGTTCCAAATGTAAGGTATCATATTTTAAACTCAAAAGCTAAAACGTTGAAGAGCTACGATGAGGGGAGTGGTACCATTAAAACGAGCGACATTTTGTGCTCCAGAATTTATTTGTCCTCATAATTAACACCATTCTCAATGCATTATTGGCAACCTCTTTTGATGCCCCGATCGTAAAAGTCAGGAGGGCGCTTTGCCATTCACGTCGCCATTCTGAAATCGACGCACCCATCTCCTAACTGTGCTGACGTCAACTGCTTCGGTATCCTAAACGTTCAACAGACATTGATGAATATTGATCGGTTCATTTTTTTCTGCACAAAGAAATTCAATGACGAATATCTGCTTCTGACGCAAGTCCATGACAGGAGTTGCTTTATTAGAGCCTCACACCATTAATATCTGCAACAGAGAGATGAAATTTTCAGATCATGAACGCATGAGTTCAATTATGATAACATTGCAATTATTTTATTATTACATTTACACGCCAAACAAAGCACAGTACAACTATCAGGGACATAAGTTGCAGAGACACTATGTAGGGAGTTGGGCAGCAAGATGTCTGTTCACGTTACACTTGAAATTCTGGATTTCAGTACAGTTGGGGAAGGGGGAACCCAGAAGGGAATTCCTATGTCTAGCAGTTCTGGGCAAAAAACTATTAGAGTAGAAGTCTTTCTTACATCTGGGGATCTCTACCATGTAGGGGTGGGACTTTGCTGCTCGTCAGGTTTGTCGGGGGTATTTACGTCGAAGGGGGCAACGGTTTGTAGTTCGTCGGAGCATCCACCATTAAAATGCTTGTGAAAGCGGTAGACGGACGCAACATTTCGTTGAGGGGACAGAGGTTGAAGCTTAGATGACAGTTCAGGACTTATCATGTTGGCGCCCCTCTGATCCACTCATGGGACGTCCCTTGTATAATATTCCAGAGAACTGAACGCCCTGTCTTGCATAGTTCCATCTTGAGCACAGTGTAACAACTGTTAATCTCACTACAATATTCCAGAGAGCATATCGGAAGTAGATTAATCCCTCGGCTTATTAAAGGCAACTCATCTAGGCGAAGGACACGATTAAAATTTAAAAAAAAACATATATTTCATATGGCTCTGGATTATACTACTATGCTTATATTTTTCTTCATTGAGTCTGGACTTCATTTCGGGATATTCTTTTTAGTTTTGGTTCCTTATTAATGTGTATACAAACTTTAGTTTCCAATTTATGTACTAACCAGCAAAATGTATAGAATACCTATAAATATTATTTTGTTAACCACGATTCCTCATTGAAACTCCATGGAATAAGGAAAAAAACTTTAAAACTCTGTATTCCTTATAAATTTTATTTATTGTGAACTATTTTCAGCATCTTTTCTTGGCTGTTTCGCAACGTTTCGGCCAACTATTCCTCTGGTCTTCGTCAGGGGGTAACCGCGACGGATAGGCACGCTGAATCTCCTGACTGCATTCACTGCAAATACTGCCTTCCAAAGTTGTCGTCTCAAAAGGAAGAATTAGCCCAAACGTCATGAAACAACTAAGAAAAGATGAGGATAAAATTCCTCAATAAATAAATTAATAAATAATACTCATTTAAACAATACATTAATAAATAATAATAATCTCAACAATAAATAAATAAATAATACTCATCTCAAAAACAAATCATTAAATAATACTCATCTCAACAATAAATAAATAAATAATACTCATCTCAAAAATATATTAATAAATAATACTCATCTCAAAAATATATTAATAAATAATACTCATCTTAAAAATAAATGAATAAATTATAGTAATCTCAACAATAAATTAATAAATATTAATAATCTCAACAATAAATTAATAAATAATACTCATCTCAAAAAACAATTAATAAATAATACTCATCTCAAAAACAAATCAATAAATAATACTAATCTAAACAACAAATAAATAAATAATACTCATCTCAAAAATAAATTAATAAATAATACTCATCTCAAAAATAAATTAATAAATAATAGTAATCTCACAAATAAATTAATAAAACATAGTAATCTCAACAATAAATTAATAAATAATAATCATCTCAACAATAAATTAATAAATAATAGTAATCTCAACAATAAATTAATAAATAATAATCATCTCAAAAATTAATTAATAAATAATACTCATCTCAACAATAAATTAATAAATAATACTCATCTCAACAAAATATTAATAAATAATACTCATCTCCACAATAAATTAATCAATAATACTCATCTCAACAATAAATTAATAAATAAAAGTAATCTCAACAATAAATTTATAAATAATAATCATCTCAACATTAACCTAATAAATAATACTCATGTCAACAATATATTAATAAATAATACTCATCTCAAAAATAAATTAATAAATAATACTAATCTCAAAAATAAATTAATAAATAATACTCATCTCAAAAATATATTAATAATTAATACTCATCTCAAACATAAATTAATAAATAATTATAATCTTAAAAATAAATTAATAAATAATAATCATCTCAAACATAAATTAATAATTAATACTCATCTCAACAATAAATTAATAAATAATACTCATCTCAAAAATATATTAATAAATAACACTCATCTCAAAAATAAATTAATAAATAATACTCATCTCAACAATACATTAATAAATAATAATCATCTAAACAATAAATTAATAAATAATACTAATCTCAAAAATAAATTAATAAATAATACTCATCTCAAAAGTAAATTAATAAATAATAGTAATCTCAAAAATAAATTAATAAATAATAGAAATCTCAAAAATAAATTAATAAATAACACTCATCTCAAAAATAAATTAATAAATAATACTCATCTCAACAATACATTAATAAATAATAATCATCTAAACAATAAATTAATAAATAATACTCATCTCAAAAATAAATTAATAAATAATACTCATCTCAAAAATAAATTAATAAATAATAGAAATCTCAACAATAAATTAATAAATAATAATCATCTCAACAATAAATTAATAAAATATACTCATCTCCAAAATAAATTAATAAATAATACTCATCTCCAAAATAAATGAATAAATAATACTAATCTAAACAACAAATAAATACATAATACTTATCTCAAAAATAAATTTATAAATAATACGTATCTCAAAAATAAATTAATAAATAATACTCATCTCCACAATAAATTAATAAATAATACTCATCTCCACAATAAATTAATAAATAATACTCATCTCAACAATAAATTAATAAATAATACTCATCTCCACAATAAATTAATAAATAATACTCATCTCCACAATAAATTAATAAATAATACTCATCTCCACAATAAATTAATAAATAATACTCATCTCAACAATAAATTAATAAATAATACTCATCTCAACAATACATTAATAAATAATACTCATCTCCACAATAAATTAATAAATAATACTCATCTCCACAATAAATTAATAAATAATACTCATCTGAACAATAAATTAATAAATTATACTCATCTCCACAATAAATTAATAAATAATACTCATCTCCACAATAAATTAATAAATAATACTCATCTCCACAATAAATTAATAAATAATACTCATCTCCACAATATATTAATAAATAATACTCATCTCAACAATAAATTAATAAATAATACTCATCTCAACAATAAATTAATAAATAATACTCATCTCCACAATAAATTAATAAATAATACTCATCTCCACAATAAATTAATAAATAATACTCATCTCAACAATAAATTAATAAATAATACTCATCTCCACAATAAATTAATAAATAATACTCATCTCCACAATAAATTAATAAATAATACTAATCTCAACAATAAATTATTAAATAATACTCATCTCAACAATAAATTAATAAATAATACTCATCTCAACAATAAATTAATAAATAATACTCATCTCCACAATAAATTAATAAATAATACTCATCTCCACAATAAATTAATAAATAATACTCATCTCCACAATAAATTAATAAATAATACTCATCTAAAAAATAAATTATTAAATAATACTCATCTCAACAATAAATTAATAAATAATACTCATCTCAACAATAAATTAATAAATAATACTAATCTCAACAATAAATTAATAAATAATACTCATCTCAAAAATATATTAAAAAATAATACTCATCTCAACAATAAATTAATAAATAATACTCATATCAACAATAAATTAATAAATAATACTTATCTAAAAAATAAATTAATAAATAATACTCATCTCAACAATAAATTAATAAATAATACTCATCTCAACAATAAATTAATAAATAATACTCATCTCAACAATAAATTAATAAATAATACTCATCTCAACAATAAATTAATAAATAATACTAATCTCAACAATAAATTAATAAATAATACTCATCTCAACAATAAATTAATAAATAATACTAATCTCAACAATAAATTAATAAATAATACTCATCTCAAAAATATATTAATAAATAATACTCATCTCAACAATAAATTAATAAATAATACTCATCTCAAAAATAAATTCATAAATAATAATCATCTAAACAAACAATTAATAAATAATAATCATCTCAACAATAAATTAATAAATAATACTCATCTCAAAAATATATTAATAAATAATACTCATCTATAAAATAAATTAATAAATAATACTCATCTCAACAATAAATTAATAAATAATAGTAATCTCAACAATACATAAATAAATAATAATCATCTCAACAATAAATTAATAAATAATAATCATCTCAACAATAAATTAATAAATAATACTCATCTCAAAAATAAATAATAAATAATAACTATCTCAACAATAAATTAATAAATAATACCCATCTAAACAATATATTAAAAAAAAATACTCATCTCAACAATAAATTAATAAATAATACTCATCTCAACAATAAATTAATAAATAATAATCATCTCAAAAATAAATTAATAAATAATACTCATCTCAAGAATAAATTTATAAATAATACTAATCTAAACAACAAACAAATAAATAATACTCATCTCAACAATATATTAATAAAAAATGCTCATCTCAAAAATAAGCTAATAAATAATACTCATCTCAACAATAAATTAATAAATAATAATAATCTCAACAATAAATTAATAAATAATACTCATCTCAAAAAAAAATTAATAAACAATACTCATCTAAAAAATAAATTAATAAATAATACTAATCTAAACAACAAATAAATAAATAATACCCATCTCAAAAATAAATTAATAAATAATACTCATCTCAAAAATAAATTAATAAATAATAACTATCTCAACAATAAATTAATAAATAATACCCATCTCAACAATATATTAATAAAATATACTCATCTCAGAAATAAATTAATAAATAATGCTCATCTCAACAATAAATTAATAAATAATACTCATCTCAAAAATATATTAATAAATAATACTCATCTCAAAAATATATTAATAAATAATACTCATCTCAAAAATAAATTAATAAATAATACTCATCTCAAAAATAAATGAATAAATAGTACTCATCTCAAAAATAAATTAATAAATAATACTCATCTCAAAAATAAATTAATAAATAATACTCATCTCAAAAATAAATTAATAAATAATACTCATCTCAAAAATAAATTAATAAATAATACTCATCTCAACAATTAATTAATAAATAATACTCATCTCAAAAATAAATGTATAAATTATACTAATGTAAACAACAAATAAATAAATAATACTAATCTCAAAAATAAATTAATAAATAATACTTATCTCAACAATAAATTAATAAAAAATACTCATCTCAAAAATAAATGTATAAATTATACTAATGTAAACAACAAATAAATAAATAATACTAATCTCAAAAATACAATAATAAATAATACTCATCTCAAAAATAAATTAATAAATAATAATCATCTCAACAATAAATTTATAAATAATACTCATCTAAGAAATAAATTAATAAATAATGCTCATCTCAACAATAAATTAATAAATAATAATCATCTCAAAACTAAATTAATAAATAATACTCATCTCAACAATAAATTAATAAATAATACTCATCTCAACAATAAATTAATAAACAATACTCATCTCAAACATTAATTAATAAATAATACTCATCTCAACAATAAATTATTAAATATTACTAATCTAAAAAATATATTAATAAATAATACTCATCTCAAAAATAAATTAATAAATAATACTAATCTCAACAATAAATTAATCAATAATACTCATCTCAACAATAAATTAATAAATAATACTCATCTCAACAATAAATTAATAAATAATACTCATCTCAACAATAAATTAATAAATAATACTTATCTAAAAAATAAATCAATAAATAATACTCATCTCAACAATTAATTAATAAATAATACTTATCTAAAAAATAAATTAATAAATAATACTCATCTCAACAATAAATTAATAAATAATACTCATCTCAACAATAAATTATTAAATATTACTAATCTAAAAAATATATTAATAAATAATACTCATCTCAAAAATAAATTAATAAATAATACTCATCTCAACAATAAATTAATAAATAATACTCATCTCAACAATAAATTAATAAATAATACTCATCTCAACAATAAATTAATAAATAATACTCATCTCAACAATAAATTAATAAATAATACTCATCTCAACAATAAATTATTAAATATTACTAATCTAAAAAATATATTAATAACTAATACTCATCTCAAAAATAAATTAATAAATAATACTCATCTCAACAATAAATTAATCAATAATACTCATCTCAACAATAAATTAATAAATAATACTCATCTCAACAATAAATTGATAAATAATACTCATCTCAACAATAAATTAATAAATAATACTTATCTAAAAAATAAATCAATAAATAATACTCATCTCAACAATAAATTAATAAATAATATTTATCTAAAAAATAAATTAATAAATAATACTCATCTCAACAATTAATTAATAAAGAATACTCATCTCAACAATAAATTAATAAATAATATTCATCTCAACAATAAATTAATAAATAATACTGATCTCAAAAATAAATTAATAAATAATACTCATCTCAACAATACATTAATAAATAATACTGATCTCAAAAATAAATTAATAAATAATACTCATCTCAACAATAAATTAATAAATAATACTGATCTCAAAAATAAATTAATAAATAATACTCATCTCAACAATAAATTAATAAATATTACTAATCTAAAAAATAAATTAATACATAATACTAATCTCAACAATAAATAAATAAATATTACTTATCTCAACAATAAATTAATAAATATTACTAATCTAAAAAATAAATTAATAAATAATACTCATCTCAACAATAAATTTATAAATAATACTCATCTCAACAATAAATTAATAAATAATACTCATCTCAACAATAAATAAATAAATATTACTAATCTAAAAAATAAATTAATACATAATACTCATCTCAACAATAAATAAATAAATATTACTAATCTAAAAAATAAATAAATAAATAATACTCATCTCAACAATAAATTAATAAATATTACTAATCTAAAAAATAAATTAATAAATAATACTCATCTTAACAATAAATTAATAAATAATACTCATCTCAACAATAAAATAATAAATAATACTCATAACAAAAATCACTTAATAAATAATACTCATCTCAACAATAAATTAATAAATAATACTCATCTCCACAACAAATTAATAAATAATACTCATCTCCACAACAAATTAATAAACAATACTCATCTCAACTAAAAATTAATAAATATTACTAATCTAAAACATAAATTAATAAATAATACTCATCTCAAAAAAAAATTAATAAATAATACTCATCTCAACAATAAATTAACAAATAATACTCATCTCAAATATAAATTAATAAATAATACTCATCTCAACAATAAATTAATAAATAATACTCATCTCAAAAATAAATTAATAAATGAAACTCATCTAAAAAATAAATTAATAAATAATAATCATCTCAACAATAAATTAATAAATAATACTCATCTCAACAATAAATTAATAAATAATAATCATCTCAACAATAAATTAATAAATAATACTCATCTCAACAATAAATTAATAAATAATACTCATCTCAACAATAAAATAATAAATAATACTCATAACAAAAATCACTTAATAAATAATACTCATCTCAAAAATTAATTAATAAATAATACGTATCTAAAAAAAAAAGTAATAAATAATACTCATCTCAACAATAAATTAATAAATAATACTCATCTCAAAAATATATTTAAAAATAATACTCATCTCAACAATAAATTAATAAATAATACTCATCTCAAAAATAAATTAATAAATCATGATAATCTAAACAACGAATTAATAAATAATACTCATCTCAACAATAAATACATAAACAATACTCATCTCCACAATAAATTAAATAACAATACTCATCTCAAAAATAAATTGATAAATAATAATCATCTCAACAATAAATTAATAAATAATACTCATCTAAACAATAAATTAACAAATAATACTCATCTCAACAATAAATTAATAAATAATACTCATCTCAACAACAAATTAATAAATAATACTCATCTCAAAAATATATTAATAAAAAAAACTCATCTAAAAAATAAATAAATAAATAATACTCATCTCAACAATAAATTAATAAATAATACTCATCTCAACAATAAATTAATAAATAATACTCATCTCAACAATAAATTAATAAATAATACTCATCTCAACAATAAATTAATAAATAATTCTCATCTCAATAATAAATTAATAAATATTACTAATCTAAAAATAAATTAATAAATAATACTCATCTCAAAAATATATTAATAAATATTACTATTCTCAACAATAAATTAATAAATAATACTCATCTCAAAAATAAATGAATAAATAATACTCATCTCAAAAATAAATTAATAAATAATACTCATCTCAATAATAAAATAACAAATAATACTCATCTCAACAATAAATTAATAAATAATACTCATCTCAACAATAAATTTATAAATAATACTCATCTCAAAAATAAATTAATAAATAAAACTCATCTAAAAAATAAATTAATAAATAATAATCATCTCAACAATAAATTAATAAATAATACTCATCTCAACAATAAATTAATAAATAATACTCATCTCAACAATAAATTAATTAATATTACTAATCTAAAAAAGGAATTAATAAATAATACTCATCTCAACAATAAATTAATAAATAATACTCATCTAGACAACAAATTAATACATAATACTCATCTCAACTATAAATTCATAAATAATACTCATCTCAACAATAAATTAATAAATAGTACTTATCTCAACAATAAATTAATAAATATTACTAATCTAAAAAATAAATTAATAAATAATACTCATCTCAACAATAAATTAATAAATAATACTCATCTCAACAATAAATTAATAAATAATACTCATCTCAACAATAAATTAATAAATAATACTCATCTCAACAATGAATTAATAAATATTACTAATCTAAAAAATAAATTAATAAATAATACTCATCTCAACAATAAATTAATAAATAATACTCATCTCAACAATAAATTAATAAATAATACTCATCTCAACAATAAATTAATAAATATTACTAATCTAAAAAATAAATTAATAAATAATACTCATCTCAACAATAAATTAATAAATAATACTCATCTCAACAATAAATTAATAAATAATACTCATCTCAACAATAAATTAATAAATAATACTCATCTCAACAATAAATTTATAAATTTTACTAATCTAAAAAATAAATTAATAAATAATACTCATCTCAACAATAAATTAATAAATAATACTCATCTCAACAATAAATTAATAAATAATACTCATCTCAACAATAAATAAATAAATAATACTCATCTCAACAATAAATTAATAAATAATACTCATCTCAACAATAAATTAATAAATAATACTCATCTAGACAACAAATTAATACATAATAATCATCTCAACAATAAATTAATAAATAATACTCATCTCAACAATAAATTAATAAATAATACTCATCTCAACAATAAATTAATAAATAATACTCATCTCAAAACTAAATAAATAAATAATACTCATCTCAAAAATAAATTAATAAAAAAAACTCATCTAAAAAATAAATTAATAAATAATAATCATCTCAACAATAAATTAATAAATAATACTCATCTCAACAATAAATTAATAAATAATACTCATCTCAACAATAAATTAATAAATATTACTAATCTAAAAAATAAATTAATAAATAATACTAATCTCAACAATAAATTAATAAATAATACTCATCTAGACAACAAATTAATACATAAAAATCATCTCAACAATAAATTAATAAATAATACTCATCTCAACAATAAATTAATAAATAATACTCATCTAAAAAATAAATTAATAAATAATAATCATCTAAAAAATAAATTAATAAATAATAATCATCTAAAAAATTAATTAATAAATAATAATCATCTAAAAAATAAATTAATAAATAATAATCATCTAAAAAATAAATTAATAAATAATACTCATCTAAAAAATAAATTAATAAATAATACTCATCTAAAAAATATACTAATAAATAATAATCATCTAAAAAATAAATTAATAAATAATAATCATCTAAAAAATATATTAATAAATAATACTCATCTAAAAAATAAATTAATAAATAATAATCATCTAAAATAATAAATTAATAAATAATACTCATCTCAACAATAAATTAATAAATAATACTCATCTCAACAATAAATTTATAAATAATACTCATCTCAACAATAAATTAATAAATAATACTCATCTTAACAATAAATTAATAAATATTACTAATCTAAAAAATAAATTAATAAATAATACTCATCTAAAAAATAAATTAATAAATAATACTCATCTAAACAATAAATTAATAAATAATACTCATCTTAACAATAAATTAATAAATATTACTAATCTAAAAAATAAATTAATAAATAATACTCATCTAAAAAATATATTAATAAATAATAATCATCTAAACAATAAATTAATAAATAATACTCATCTAAAAAATAAATTAATAAATAATAATCATCTAAAACAATAAATTAATAAATAATACTCATCTAAACAATAAATTAATAAATAATACTCATCTTTACAATAAATTAATAAATAATACTCATCTAAACAATAAATTAATAAATAATACTCATCTCAACAATAAATTAATAAATAATACTCATCTCAACAATAAATTAATAAATAATACTCATCTCAACAATAAATTAATAAATAATACTCATCTTAACAATAAATTAATAAATAATACTCATCTTAACAATAAATAAATAAATAATACTCATCTTAACAATAAATTAATAAATAATACTCATCTCAACAATAAATTAATAAATAATACTCATCTCAACAATAAATTAATAAATAATACTCATCTCAACAATAAATTAATAAATATTACTAATCTAAAAAATAAATTAATAAATAATACTCATCTCAACAATAAATTAATAAATAATACTCATCTCAACAATAAATTAATAAATAATACTCATCTCAACAATAAATTAATAAATAATACTCATCTCAACAATAAATTTATAAATTTTACTAATCTAAAAAATAAATTAATAAATAATACTCATCTCAACAATAAATTAATAAATAATACTCATCTCAACAATAAATTAATAAATAATACTCATCTCAACAATAAATTAATAAATAATACTCATCTCAAAAATAAATTAATAAATAATACTCATCTCAACAATAAATTAATAAATAATACTCATCTAGACAACAAATTAATACATAATAATCATCTCAACAATAAATTAATAAATAATACTCATCTCAACAATAAATTAATAAATAATACTCATCTCAACAATAAATTAATAAATAATACTCATCTCAAAACTAAATAAATAAATAATACTCATCTCAAAAATAAATTAATAAAAAAAACTCATCTAAAAAATAAATTAATAAATAATAATCATCTCAACAATAAATTAATTAATAATACTCATCGCAACAATAAATTAATAAATAATACTAATCTCAACAATAAATTAATAAATATTACTAATCTAAACAATAAATTAATAAATAATACTAATCTCAACAATAAATTAATAAATAATACTCATCTAGACAACAAATTAATACATAAAAATCATCTCAACAATAAATTAATAAATAATACTCATCTCAACAATAAATTAATAAATATTACTAATCTAAACAATAAATTAATTAATAATACTCATCTAAAAAATAAATTACTAAATAATACTCATCTAAAAAATAAATTAATAAATAATACTCATCTAAAAAATATATTAATAAATAATACTCATCTAAAAAATAAATTAATAAATAATACTAATCTAAAAAATAAATTAATAAATAATACTAATCTAAAAAATAAATTAATAAATAATACTAATCTAAAAAATAAATTAATAAATATTACTCATCTAAAAAATAAATTAATAAATAATACTCATCTAAAAAATATATTAATAAATAATACTCATCTAAAAAATAAATTAATAAATAATACTAATCTAAAAAATAAATTAATAAATAATACTAATCTAAAAAATAAATTAATAAATAATACTAATCTAAAAAATAAATTAATAAATATTACTAATCTAAAAAGTAAATTAATAAATAATACTCATCTAAAAAATCAATTAATAAATAATAATCATCTAAAAAATAAATTAATAAATAATACTCATCTAAAAAATCAATTAATAAATAATACTCATCTCAACAAATAATTAATAAATAATACTCATCTAAAAAATAAATTAATAAATATTACTCATCTAAAAAATAAATTAATAAATAATACTCATCTAAAAAATAAATTAATAAATAATACTCATCTAAAAAATCAATTAATAAATAATAATCATCTCAACAATAAATTAATAAATAATACTAATCTCAACAATAAATTAATAAATAATACTTATCTAAAAAATAAATTAATAAATAATACTCGTCTAAAAAATAAATTAATAAATAATACTCATCTAAAAAATAAATTAATAAATAATACTCATCTAAAAAATCAATTAATAAATAATAATCATCTAAAAAATAAATTAATAAATAATAATCATCTAAAAAATAAATTAATAAATAATACTAATCTAAAAAATAAATTAATAAATATTACTCATCTAAAAAATCAATTAATAAATAATAATCATCTCAACAATAAATAAATAAATAATACTAATCTAAAAAATATATTAATAAATATTACTCATCTAAAAAATCAATTAATAAATATTACTCATCTAAAAAATCAATTAATAAATAATAATCATCTCAACAATAAATAAATAAATAATACTAATCTAAAAAATATATTAATAAATATTACTCATCTAAAAAATCAATTAATAAATATTACTCATCTAAAAAATAAATAAATAAATAATAATCATCTAAACAATAAATTAATAAATAATACTCATCTAAAAAATAAATAAATAAATAATACTAATCTAAAAAATAAATTAATAAATATTACTCATCTAAAAAATAAATTAATAAATAATAATCATCTAAACAAAAAATTAATAAATAATAATCATCTAAAAAATAAATTAATAAATAATACTCATCTAAAAAATAAATTAATAAATAATAATCATCTCAACAATAAATAAATAAATAATACTTATCTAAAAAATATATTAATAAATATTACTCATCTAAAAAATAAATTAATAAATAATAATCATCTAAACAAAAAATTAATAAATAATAATCATCTAAAAAATAAATTAATAAATAATACTCATCTAAAAAATAAATTAATAAATAATTATCATCTCAACAATAAATTAATAAATAATACTAATCTCAACAATAAATTAATAAATAATACTTATCTAAAAAATAAATTAATAAATAATACTCATCTAAAAAATCAATTAATAAATAATAATCATCTAAACAAAAAATTAATAAATAATACTCATCTAAAAAATAAATTAATAAATAATACTCATCTAAAAAATAAATTAATAAATAATACTCATCTAAAAAATAAATTAATAAATAATAATCATCTAAAAAATCAATTAATAAATAATAATCATCTAAACAAAAAATTAATAAATAATACTCATCTAAAAAATAAATTAATAAATAATACTCATCTAAAAAATAAATTAATAAATAATACTCATCTAAAAAATAAATTAATAAATAATACTCATCTAAAAAATAAATTAATAAATAATACTCATCTAAAAAATCAATTAATAAATAATAATCATCTAAACAAAAAATTAATAAATAATACTCATCTAAAAAATAAATTAATAAATAATACTCATCTAAAAAATAAATTAATAAATAATACTCATCTAAAAAATCAATTAATAAATAATAATCATCTAAACAAAAAATTAATAAATAATACTCATCTAAAAAATAAATTAATAAATAATACTCATCTAAAAAATAAATTAATAAATAATACTCATCTAAAAAATAAATTAATAAATAATAATCATCTAAAAAATAAATTAATAAATAATACTCATCTAAAAAATAAATTAATAAATAATACTCATCTAAAAAATAAATTAATAAATAATACTCATCTAAAAAATCAATTAATAAATAATAATCATCTAAACAAAAAATTAATAAATAATACTCATCTAAAAAATAAATTAATAAATAATACTCATCTAAAAAATAAATTAATAAATAATACTTATCTAAAAAATAAATTAATAAATAATACTCATCTAAAAAATAAATTAATAAATAATACTCATCTAAAAAATATATTAATAAATATTACTCATCTAAAAAATAAATTAATAAATAATAAGCATCTAAACAAAAAATTAATAAATAATAATCATCTAAAAAATAAATTAATAAATAATAATCATCTCAACAATAAATTAATAAATAATACTAATCTAAAAAATAAATTAATAAATATTACTCATCTAAAAAATCAATTAATAAATATTACTCATCTAAAAAATAAATTAATAAATAATACTCATCTCAACAATAAATAAATAAATAATACTAATCTAAAAAATAAATTAATAAATAATACTCATCTAAAAAATCAATTAATAAATAATAATCATCTAAACAAAAAATTAATAAATAATAATCATCTAAAAAATAAATTAATAAATAATAATCATCTCAACAATAAATTAATAAATAATACTAATCTAAAAAATAAATTAATAAATATTACTCATCTAAAAAATCAATTAATAAATAATAATCATCTAAACAAAAAATTAATAAATGATAATCATCTAAAAAATAAATTAATAAATAATAATCATCTCAACAATAAATTAATAAATAATACTAATCTAAAAAATAAATTAATAAATAATACTCATCTAAAAAATCAATTAATAAATAATAATCATCTAAACAAAAAATTAATAAATAATAATCATCTAAAAAATAAATTTATAAATAATAATCATCTCAACAATAAATTAATAAATAATACTAATCTAAAAAATAAATTAATAAATATTACTCATCTAAAAAATCAATTAATAAATAATAATCATCTAAAAAATAAATTAATAAATATTACTCATCTAAAAAATCAATTAATAAATAATAATCATCTCAACAATAAATAAATAAATAATACTAATCTAAAAAATATATTAATAAATATTACTCATCTAAAAAATAAATTAATAAATAACACTCATCTAAAAAATCAATTAATAAATAATAATCATCTAAACAATAAATTAATAAATAATAATCATCTAAAAAATCAATTAATAAATAATAATCATCTCAACAATAAATTAATAAATAATACTAATCTAAAAAATATATTAATAAATAATACTTATCTAAAAAATATATTAATAAATATTACTCATCTAAAAAATAAATTAATAAATAATATTCATCTAAAAAATAAATTAATAAATAATACTCATCTAAAAAATCAATTAATAAATAATAATCATCTAAACAATAAATTAATAAATAATACTCATCTAAAAATAAATTAATAAATAATACTCATCTAAAAAATAAATTAATAAATAATAATCATCTCAACAATAAATTAATAAATAATAATCATCTCAACAATAAATAAATAAATAATACTCATCTAAAAAATAAATTAATAAATAATACTCATCTAAAAAATAAATTAATAAATAATAATCATCTCAACAATAAATTAATAAATAATTCTCATCTAAAAAATAAATTAATAAATAATAATCATCTAAAAAATAAATTAATAAATAATAATCATCTAAAACAATAAATTAATAAATAATAATCATCTCAACAATAAATTAATAAATGATACTCATTTAAAAATATATTAATAAATAATATTCATCTAAAAAATAAATTAATAAATAATAATCATCTAAAAAATAAATTAATAAATAATAATCATCTAAAACAATAAATTAATAAATAATAATCATCTCAACAATAAATTAATAAATAATACTCATCTAAAAAATAAATTAATAAATAATACTCATCTAAAAAATAAATTAATAAATAATACTCATCTCAACAATAAATTAATAAATAATAATCATCTAAAAAATAAATTAATAAATAATACTCATCTCAACAATAAATTAATAAATAATACTCATCTAACAAATAAATTAATAAATAATACTCATCTCAACAATAAATTAATAAATAATACTCATCTAAAAAATAAATTAATAAATAAATACTCATCTAAAAAATAAATTAATAAATAATACTCATCTAAAAAATAAATTAATAAAATAATACTCATCTAAAAAATAAATTAATAAATAATACTCATCTAAAAAATAAATTAATAAATAATACTCATCTCAACAATAAATTAATAAATAATAATCATCTAAAACAATAAATTAATAAATAATACTCATCTCAACAATAAATTAATAAATAATACTCATCTAAAACAATAAATTAATAAATAATACTCATCTAAAAAATAAATTAATAAATAATACTCATCTAAAAAATAAATTAATAAATAATACTCATCTAAAAAATAAATTTAATAAATAATACTCATCTAAAAAATAAATTAATAAATAATACTCATCTAAAAAATAAATTAATAAATAATAGTCATCTAAAAATTAAATTAATAAATAATAATCATCTAAAAAATAAATTAATAAATAATAATCATCTAAAAAATAAATAAATAAATAATAATCATCTAAAAAATAAATTAATAAATAATAATCATCTAAACAATAAATTAATAAATAATACTCATCTAAAAAATAAATTAATAAATAATAATAATCTAAAAAAATAAAATTAATAAATAATAATCATCTAAAAAATAAATTAATAAATAATAATCATCTAAAAAATAAATTAATAAATAATAATCATCTAAAAAATAAATTAATAAATAATAATCATCTAAAAAATCAATTAATAAATAATAATCATCTAAAAAATAAATTAATAAATAATAATCATCTAAAAAATCAATTAATAAATAATACTCATCTAAAAAATAAATTAATAAATAATAATAATCTAAAAAATAAATTAATAAATAATAATCATCTAAAAAATAAATTAATAAATACTAATCATCTAAAACAATAAATTAATAAATAATAATCATCTAAAAAATAAATTAATAAATAATAATCATCTAAAACAATAAATTAATAAATAATAATCATCTAAAAAATAAATTAATAAATAATAATCATCTAAAACAATAAATTAATAAATAATAATCATCTAAAAAATAAATTAATAAATAATAATCATCTAAAAAAAAAATTAATAAATAATACTCATCTAAAAAATAAATTAATAAATAATAATAATCTAAAAAATAAATTAATAAATAATAATCATCTAAAAAATAAATTAATAAATAATAATCATCTAAAACAATAAATTAATAAATAATAATCATCTAAAAAATCAATTAATAAATAATACTCATCTAAAAAATAAATTAATAAATAATAATAATCTAAAAAATAAATTAATAAATAATAATCATCTAAAAAATAAATTAATAAATAATAATCATCTAAAAAATAAATTAATAAATAATAATCATCTAAAAAATAAATTAATAAATAATAATCATCTAAAAAATAAATTAATAAATAATAATCATCTAAAAAATCAATTAATAAATAATACTCATCTAAAAAATAAATTAATTAAATAATAATAATCTAAAAAATAAATTAATAAATAATAATCATCTAAACAATAAATTAATAAATAATACTCATCTAAAAAATAAATTAATAAATAATAATAATCTAAAAAATAAATTAATAAATAATAATCATCTAAAAAATAAATTAATAAATAATAATCATCTAAAAAATAAATTAATAAATAATAATCATCTAAAAAAATAAATTAATAAATAATAATCATCTAAAAAATCAATTAATAAATAATAATCATCTAAAAAATAAATTAATAAATAATACTAATCTAAAAAATAAATTAATAAATAATAATCATCTAAAAAATAAATTAATAAATAATAATCATCTAAAAAATCAATTAATAAATAATACTCATCTAAAAAATAAATTAATAAATAATAATAATCTAAAAAATAAATTAATAAATAATAATCATCTAAAAAATAAATTAATAAATACTAATCATCTAAAACAATAAATTAATAAATAATAATCATCTAAAAAATAAATTAATAAATAATAATCATCTAAAACAATAAATTAATAAATAATAATCATCTAAAAAATAAATTAATAAATAATAATCATCTAAAACAATAAATTAATAAATAATAATCATCTAAAAAATAAATTAATAAATAATAATCATCTAAAAAAAAAATTAATAAATAATACTCATCTAAAAAATAAATTAATAAATAATAATAATCTAAAAAATAAATTAATAAATAATAATCATCTAAAAAATAAATTAATAAATAATAATCATCTAAAAACAATAAATTAATAAATAATAATCATCTAAAAAATCAATTAATAAATAATACTCATCTAAAAAATAAATTAATAAATAATAATAATCTAAAAAATAAATTAATAAATAATAATCATCTAAAAAATAAATTAATAAATAATAATCATCTAAAAAATAAATTAATAAATAATAATCATCTAAAAAATAAATTAATAAATAATAATCATCTAAAAAATAAATTAATAAATAATAATCATCTAAAAAATCAATTAATAAATAATACTCATCTAAAAAATAAATTAATAAATAATAATAATCTAAAAAATAAATTAATAAATAATAATCATCTAAACAATAAATTAATAAATAATACTCATCTAAAAAATAAATTAATAAATAATAATAATCTAAAAAATAAATTAATAAATAATAATCATCTAAAAAATAAATTAATAAATAATAATCATCTAAAAAATAAATTAATAAATAATAATCATCTAAAAAATAAATTAATAAATAATAATCATCTAAAAAATCAATTAATAAATAATACTCATCTAAAAAATAAATTAATAAATAATAATAATCTAAAAAATAAATTAATAAATAATAATCATCTAAAAAATAAATTAATAAATACTAATCATCTAAAACAATAAATTAATAAATAATAATCATCTAAAAAATAAATTAATAAATAATAATCATCTAAAACAATAAATTAATAAATAATAATCATCTAAAAAATAAATTAATAAATAAATAATCATCTAAAAAATAAATTAATAAATAATAATCATCTAAAAAATAAATTAATAAATAATAATCATCTAAAAAATAAATTAATAAATAATAATCATCTAAAAAATAAATTAATAAATAATAATCATCTAAAAAATCAATTAATAAATAATACTCATCTAAAAAATAAATTAATAAATAATAATAATCTAAAAAATAAATTAATAAATAATAATCATCTAAACAATAAATTAATAAATAATACTCATCTAAAAAATAAATTAATAAATAATAATAATCTAAAAAATAAATTAATAAATAATAATCATCTAAAAAATAAATTAATAAATAATAATCATCTAAAAAATAAATTAATAAATAATAATCATCTAAAAAATAAATTAATAAATAATAATCATCTAAAAAATCAATTAATAAATAATAATCATCTAAAAAATAAAATTAATAAATAATAATCATCTAAAAAAATCAATTAATAAATAATACTCATCTAAAAAATAAATTAATAAATAATAATCATCTAAAAAATAAATTAATAAATAATAATCATCTAAAAAATAAATTAATAAATACTAATCATCTAAAACAATAAATTAATAAATAATAATCATCTAAAAAATAAATTAATAAAATAATAATCATCTAAAACAATAAATTAATAAATAATAATCATCTAAAAAATAAATTAATAAATAATAATCATCTAAAACAATAAATTAATAAATAATAATCATCTAAAAAATAAATTAATAAATAATAATCATCTAAAAAAAAATTAATAAATAATACTCATCTAAAAAATAAATTAATAAATAATAATAATCTAAAAAATAAATTAATAAATAATAATCATCTAAAAAATAAATTAATAAATAATAATCATCTAAAACAATAAATTAATAAATAATAATCATCTAAAAAATCAATTAATAAATAATACTCATCTAAAAAATAAATTAATAAATAATAATAATCTAAAAAATAAATTAATAAATAATAATCATCTAAAAAATAAATTAATAAATAATAATCATCTAAAAAATAAATTAATAATATAATAATCATCTAAAAAATAAATTAATAAATAATAATCATCTAAAAAATAAATTAATAAATAATAATCATCTAAAAAAATCAATTAATAAATAATACTCATCTAAAAAATCAATTAATAAATAATAATAATCTAAAAAATAAATTAATAAATAATAATCATCTAAAACAATAAATTAATAAATAATAATCATCTAAAACAATAAATTAATAAATAATAATCATCTAAAAAAATAAATTAATAAATAATAATCATCTAAAACAATAAATTAATAAATAATAATCATCTAAAAAATAAATTAATAAATAATAATCATCTAAAAAATCAATTAATAAATAATAATCATCTAAAAAATAAATTAATAAATAATAATCATCTAAAAAATAAATTAATAAATAATTCTCATCTAAAAAATAAATTAATAAATAATAATAATCTAAAAAATAAATTAATAAATAATAATCATCTAAAAATAAATTAATAAATAATAATCATCTAAACAATAAATTAATAAATAATACTCATCTAAAAAATAAATTAATAAATAATAATAATCTAAAAAATAAATTAATAAATAATAATAATCTAAAAAATAAATTAATAAATAATAATCATCTAAAAAATAAATTAATAAATAATAATCATCTAAACAATAAATTAATAAATAATACTCATCTAAAAAATAAATTAATAAATAATAATAATCTAAAAAATAAATTAATAAATAATAATCATCTAAAAAATAAATTAATAAATAATAATCATCTAAACAATAAATTAAAAAATAATACTCATCTAAAAAATAAATTAATAAATAATAATAATAATCTAAAAAATAAATTAATAAATAATAATCATCGAAAAAATCAAATTAATAAATAATAATCATCTAAAAAATAAATTAATAAATAATACTCATCTAAAAAATAAATTAATAAATAATAATCATCTAAAAAATCAATTAATAAATTAATAATCATCTAAAAAATAAATTAATAAATAATACTCATCTAAAAAATAAATTAATAAATAATACTCATCTAAAAAATAAATTAATAAATAATACTCATCTAAAAAATAAATTAATAAATAATAATCATCTAAAAAATAAATTAATAAATAATACTCATCTAAAAAATAAATTAATAAATAATACTCATCTAAAAAATAAATTAATAAATAATACTCATCTAAAAAATCAATTAATATATAATACTCATCTAAAAAATAAATTAATAAACATTAATCATCTAAAAAATAAATTAATAAATAATAATCATCTAAAAAATAAATTAATAAATAATACTCATCTAAAAAATAAATTAATAAATAATAATCATCTAAAAAATAAATTAATAAATAATAATCATCTAAAAAATAAATTAATAAAATAATACTCATCTAAAAAATAAATTATTAAATAATACTCATCTAAAAAATAAATTAATAAATAATACTCATCTAAAAAATAAATTAATAAATAATACTCATCTAAAAAATAAATTAATAAATAATACTCATCTAAAAAATCAATTAATAAATAATACTCATCTAAAAAATAAATTAATAAATAATAATAATCTAAAAAATAAATTAATAAATAATAATCATCTAAAACAATAAATTAATAAATAATACTCATCTAAAAAATAAATTAATAAATAATAATAATCTAAAAAATAAATTAATAAATAATAATCATCTAAAAAATAAATTAATAAATAATAATCATCTAAACAATAAATTAATAAATAATACTCATCTAAAAAATAAATTAATAAATAATAATAATAATCTAAAAAATCAATTAATAAATAATAATCATCGAAAAAATCAATTAATAAATAATAATCATCTAAAAAATAAATTAATAAATAATACTCATCTAAAAAATAAATTAATAAATAATAATCATCTAAAAAATCAATTAATAAATAATAATCATCTAAAAAATAAATTAATAAATAATAATCATCTAAAAAATACATTAATAAATAATACTCATCTAAAAAATAAATTAATAAATAATACTCATCTAAAAAATAAATTAATAAATAATACTCATCTAAAAAATAAATTAATAAATAATAATCATCTAAAAAATAAATTAATAAATAATAATCATCTAAAAAATAAATTAATAAATAATACTCATCTAAAAAATCAATTAATAAATAATAATCATCTAAAACAATCAATTAATAAATAATAATCATCTAAAAAATACATTAATAAATAATACTCATCTAAAAAATAAATTAATAAATAATAATCATCTAAAAAATCAATTAATAAATAATAATCATCTAAAAAATAAATTAATAAATAATACTCATCTAAAAAATAAATTAATAAATAATAATCATCTAAAAAATCAATTAATAAATAATACTCATCTAAAACAATAAATTAATAAATAATACCTATCTAAAAAATCAATTAATAAATAATACTCATCTAAAAAATAAATTAATAAATAATAATCATCTAAAAAATAAATTAATAAATTATAATCATCAAAAAAATAAATTAATAAATAATACTCATCTAAAACAATCAATTAATAAATAATAATCATCTAAAAAATCAATTAATAAATAATAATCATCTAAAAAATACATTAATAAATAATACTCATCTAAAAAATAAATTAATAAATAATAATCATCTAAAAAATCAATTAATAAATAATAATCATCTAAAAAATAAATTAATAAATAATACTCATCTAAAAAATAAATTAATAAATAATAATCATCTAAAAAATCAATTAATAAATAATACTCATCTAAAAAAATAAATTAATAAATAATAATCTATCTAAAAAATCAATTAATAAATAATACTCATCTAAAAAATAAATTAATAAATAATACTCATCTAAAAAATAAATAAATAAATTATAATCATCAAAAAAATAAATTAATAAATAATACTCATCTAAAAAATAAATTAATAAATAATAATCATCTAAAAAATCAATTAATAAATAATAATCATCTAAAAAATAAATTAATAAATAATACTCATCTAAAAAATAAATTAATAAATAATACTCATCTAAAAAATAAATTAATAAATAATAATCATCTAAAAAATAAATTAATAAATAATACTCATCTAAAAAATAAATTAATAAATAATAATCATCTAAAACAATAAATAAATAAATAATACTCATCTAAAAAATAAATTAATAAATAATACTCATCTAAAAAATAAATTAATAAATAATAATCATCTAAAAAATAAATTAATAAATAATACTCATCTAAAAAAATAAATTAATAAATAATACTCATCTAAAACAATAAATTAATAAATAATAATCATCTAAAACAATAAATTAATAAATAATAATCATCTAAACAATAAATTAATAAATAATACTCATCTAAAAAATAAATTAATAAATAATAATCATCTAAAAAATCAATTAATAAATAATAATCATCTAAAACAATAAATTAATAAATAATAATCATCTAAAACAATAAATTAATAAATAATAATCATCTAAAAAATAAATTAATAAATAATAATCATCTAAAAAATAAATTAATAAATAATAATCATCTAAAAAATAAATTAATAAATAATAATCATCTAAAAAATAAATTAATAAATAATAATCATCTAAAAAAATAAATTAATAAATAATAATCATCTAAAAAAATAAATTAATAAATAATAATCATCTAAAACAATAAATTAATAAATAATAATACTCATCTAAAACAATAAATTAATAAATAATAATCATCTAAAAAATAAATTAATAAATAATAATCATCTAAAAAATAAATTAATAAATAATAATCATCTAAAAAATAAATTAATAAATAATAATCATCTAAAACAATAAATTAATAAATAATAATCATCTAAAAAAATAAATTAATAAATAATAATCATCTAAAAAATAAATTAATAAATAATAATCATCTAAAACAATAAATTAATAAATAATAATCATCTAAAACAATAAATTAATAAATAATAATCATCTAAAACAATAAATTAATAAATAATAATCATCTAAAACAATAAATTAATAAATAATAATCATCTAAAACAATAAATTAATAAATAATAATCATCTAAAACAATAAATTAATAAATAATAATCATCTAAAACAATAAATTAATAAATAATAATCATCTAAAACAATAAATTAATAAATAATAATCATCTAAAACAATAAATTAATAAATAATAATCATCTAAAACAATAAATTAATAAATAATAATCATCTAAAACAATAAATTAATAAATAATAATCATCTAAAACAATAAATTAATAAATAATAATCATCTAAAACAATAAATTAATAAATAATAATCATCTAAAACAATAAATTAATAAATAATAATCATCTAAAACAATAAATTAATAAATAATAATCATCTAAAAACAATAAATTAATAAATAATAATCATCTAAAACAATAAATTAATAAATAATAATCATCTAAAACAATAAATTAATAAATAATAATCATCTAAAACAATAAATTAATAAATAATAATCATCTAAAACAATAAATTAATAAATAATAATCATCTAAAACAATAAATTAATAAATAATAATCATCTAAAACAATAAATTAATAAATAATAATCATCTAAAACAATAAATTAATAAATAATAATCATCTAAAACAATAAATTAATAAATAATAATCATCTAAAACAATAAATTAATAAATAATAATCATCTAAAACAATAAATTAATAAATAATAATCATCTAAAACAATAAATTAATAAATAATAATCATCTAAAACAATAAATTAATAAATAATAATCATCTAAAAAAATAAATTAATAAATAATAATCATCTAAAACAATAAATTAATAAATAATAATCATCTAAAACAATAAATTAATAAATAATAATCATCTAAAACAATAAATTAATAAATAATAATCATCTAAAACAATAAATTAATAAATAATAATCATCTAAAACAATAAATTAATAAATAATAATCATCTAAAACAATAAATTAATAAATAATAATCATCTAAAACAATAAATTAATAAATAATAATCATCTAAAACAATAAATTAATAAATAATAATCATCTAAAACAATAAATTAATAAATAATAATCATCTAAAACAATAAATTAATAAATAATAATCATCTAAAACAATAAATTAATAAATAATAATCATCTAAAACAATAAATTAATAAATAATAATCATCTAAAACAATAAATTAATAAATAATAATCATCTAAAACAATAAATTAATAAATAATAATCATCTAAAACAATAAATTAATAAATAATAATCATCTAAAACAATAAATATAAATAAATAATAATCATCTAAAAAATAAATTAATAAATAATAATCATCTAAAACAATAAATAAATAAATAATACTCATCTAAAAAATCAATTAATAAATAATACTCATCTAAAAAATAAATTAATAAATAATACTCATCTAAAAAATAAATTAATAAATAATAATCATTCT
>NC_136510.1:27368226-27403226 GCF_053919585.1 Euprymna scolopes
AAATCATCTAAAACAATAAATTAATAAATAATACTCATCTAAAACAATAAATTAATAAATAATACTCATCTAAAAAAATAAATTAATAAATAATACTCATCTAAAAAATAAATTAATAAATAATAATCATCTAAAACAATAAATTAATAAATAATAATCATCTAAAAAATAAATTAATAAATAATACTCATCTAAAACAATAAATTAATAAATAATAATCATCTAAAAAATAAATTAATAAATAATACTCATCTAAAACAATAAATTAATAAATAATAATCATCTAAAAAATAAATTAATAAATAATAATCATCTAAAAAATAAATTAATAAATAATAATCATCTAAAACAATAAATTAATAAATAATAATCATCTAAAACAATAAATTAATAAATAATAATCATCTAAAAAATAAATTAATAAATAATAATCATCTAAAACAATAAATTAATAAATAATAATCATCTAAAAAATAAATTAATAAATAATAATCATCTAAAACAATAAATTAATAAATAATAATCATCTAAAAAATAAATTAATAAATAATAATCATCTAAAACAATAAATTAATAAATAATAATCATCTAAAAAATAAATTAATAAATAATAATCATCTAAAACAATAAATTAATAAATAATAATCATCTAAAACAATAAAATTAATAAATAATAATCATCTAAAAAATAAATTAATAAATAATAACTCATCTAAAAAATAAATTAATAAATAATAATCATCTAAAACAATAAATTAATAAATAATAATCATCTAAAAAATAAATTAATAAATAATACTCATCTAAAAAATAAATTAATAAATAATTCTCATCTAAAAAATAAATTAATAAATAATAATCATCTAAAACAATAAATTAATAAATAATAATCATCTAAAACAATAAATTAATAAATAATAATCATCTAAAAAATAAATTAATAAATAATAATCATCTAAAAAATAAATTAATAAATAATACTCATCTAAAAAATATATTAATAAATAATAATCATCTAAAACAATAAATTAATAAATAATAATCATCTAAAAAATAAATTAATAAATAATAATCATCTAAAAAATAAATTAATAAATAATACTCATCTAAAAAAATAAATTAATAAATAATAATCATCTAAAACAATAAATTAATAAATAATAATCATCTAAAAAATAAATTAATAAATAATAATCATCTACACAATAAATTAATAAATAATAATCATCTAAAAAATAAATTAATAAATAATAATCATCTAAAAAATAAATTAATAAATAATAATCATCTAAAACAATAAATTAATAAATAATAATCATCTAAAAAATAAATTAATAAATAATAATCATCTAAAAAATAAATTAATAAATAATACTCATCTAAAAAATAAATTAATAAATAATAATCATCTAAAACAATAAATTAATAAATAATAATCATCTAAAAAATAAATTAATAAATAATAATCATCTAAAACAATAAATTAATAAATAATAATCATCTAAAAAATAAATTAATAAATAATAATCATCTAAAACAATAAATTAATAAATAATAATCATCTAAAAAATAAATTAATAAATAATAATCATCTAAAAAATAAATTAATAAATAATAATCATCTAAAACAATAAATTAATAAATAATAATCATCTAAAACAATAAATTAATAAATAATAATCATCTAAAAAATAAATTAATAAATAATAATCATCTAAAACAATAAATTAATAAATAATAATCATCTAAAAAATAAATTAATAAATAATAATCATCTAAAACAATAAATTTATAAATAATAATCATCTAAAAAATAAATTAATAAATAATAATCATCTAAAACAATAAATTAATAAATAATAATCATCTAAAAAATAAATTAATAAATAATAATCATCTAAAACAAGAAATTAATAAATAATAATCATCTAAAAAATAAATTAATAAATAATAATCATCTAAAAAATAAATTAATAAATAATAATCATCTAAAAAATAAATTAATAAATAATAATCATCTAAAACAATAAATTAATAAATAATAATCATCTAAAAAATAAATTAATAAATAATAATCATCTAAAACAATAAATTAATAAATAATAATCATCTAAAAAATAAATTAATAAATAATAATCATCTAAAAAATAAATTAATAAATAATACTCATCTAAAACAATAAATTAATAAATAATAATCATCTAAAAAATAAATTAATAAATAATAATCATCTAAAACAATAAATTAATAAATAATAATCATCTAAAAAATAAATTAATAAATAATAATCATCTAAAAAAATAAATTAATAAATAATAATCATCTAAAAAATAAATTAATAAATAATAATCATCTAAAAAATAAATTAATAAATAATAATCATCTAAAAAATAAATTAATAAATAATAATCATCTAAAACAATAAATTAATAAATAATAATCATCTAAAAAATAAATTAATAAATAATAATCATCTAAAAAATAAATTAATAAATAATAATCATCTAACACAAGAAATTAATAAATAATAATCATCTAAAAAATAAATTAATAAATAATAATCATCTAAAAAATAAATTAATAAATAATAATCATCTAAAAAATAAATTAATAAATAATACTCATCTAAAACAATAAATTAATAAATAATAATCATCTAACACAAGAAATTAATAAATAATAATCATCTAAAAAATAAATTAATAAATAATAATCATCTAAAAAATAAATTAATAAATAATAATCATCTAAAAATAAATTAATAAATAATACTCATCTAAAACAATAAATTAATAAATAATAATCATCTAAAAAATAAATTAATAAATAATACTCATCTAAAAAATAAATTAATAAATAATAATCATCTAAAACAATAAATTAATAAATAATAATCATCTAAAAAATAAATTAATAAATAATAATCATCTAAAAAATAAATTAATAAATAATAATCATCTAACACAAGAAATTAATAAATAATAATCATCTAAAAAATAAATTAATAAATAATAATCATCTAAAAAATAAATTAATAAATAATAATCATCTAAAAAATAAATTAATAAATAATACTCATCTAAAACAATAAATTAATAAATAATAATCATCTAAAAAATAAATTAATAAATAATACTCATCTAAAAAATAAATTAATAAATAATAATCATCTAAAACAATAAATTAATAAATAATAATCATCTAAAAAATAAATTAATAAATAATAATCATCTAAAAAATAAATTAATAAATAATAATCATCTAACACAAGAAATTAATAAATAATAATCATCTAAAAAATAAATTAATAAATAATAATCATCTAAAAAATAAATTAATAAATAATAATCATCTAAAAAATAAATTAATAAATAATACTCATCTAAAACAATAAATTAATAAATAATAATCATCTAAAAAATAAATTAATAAATAATACTCATCTAAAAAATAAATTAATAAATAATAATCATCTAAAACAATAAATTAATAATAAATAATAATCATCTAAAAAATAAATTAATAAATAATAATCATCTAAAAAATAAATTAATAAATAATAATCATCTAAAAAATAAATTAATAAATAATAATCATCTAAAAAATAAATTAATAAATAATAATCATCTAAAAAATAAATTAATAAATAATAATCATCTAAACAATAAATTAATAAATAATACTCATCTAAAAAATAAATTAATAAATAATAATCATCTAAAACAATAAATTAATAAATAATACTCATCTAAAAAATAAATTAATAAATAATAATCATCTAAAAAATAAATCAATAAATAATAATCATCTAAAACAATAAATTAATAAATAATACTCATCTAAAACAATAAATTAATAAATAATAATCATCTAAAACAATAAATTAATAAATAATAATCATCTAAAAAATAAATTTGTACTCGAGTATAATAAATAATACTCATCTAAAAAATAAATTAATAAATAATAATCATCTAAAACAATAAATTAATAAATAATAATCATCTAAAAAATTAAATTAATAAATAAATAATCATCTAAAACAATAAATTAATAATAAATAATAATCATCTAAAACAATAAATTAATAAATAATAATCATCTAAAACAATAAATTAATAATAAATAATAATCATCTAAAACAATAAATTAATAAATAATAATCATCTAAAACAATAAATTAATAATAAATAATAATCATCTAAAAAATAAATTAATAAATAAATAATCATCTAAAACAATAAATTAATAAATAAATAATAATCTAAAACAATAAAAAATTAATTAATAATATAATAATCATCTAAAACAATAAATTAATAATAAATAATAATCAATCTAAAAAATAAATTAATAAATAATAATCATCTAAAACAATAAATTAATAATAAATAATAATCATCTAAAAAATAAATTAATAAATAATAATCATCTAAAACAATAAATTAATAATAAATAATAATCATCTAAAACAATAAATTAATAAATAAATAATCATCTAAAACAATAAATTAATAATAAATAATAATCATCTAAAACAATAAATTAATAAATAATAATCATCTAAAACAATAAATTAATAAAATAATACTCATCTAAAACAATAAATTAATAAATAATAATCATCTAAAACAATAAATTAATAAATAATAATCATCTAAAACAATAAATTAATAAATAATAATCATCTAAAACAATAAATTAATAAATAATAATCATCTAAAACAATAAATTAATAAATAATAATCATCTAAAACAATAAATTAATAAATAATAATCATCTAAAACAATAAATTAATAATAAATAATAATCATCTAAAACAATAAATTAATAATAAATAATAATAATCTAAAAAATAAATTAATAAATAATAATCATCTAAAAAATAAATTAATAAATAATAATCATCTAAAACAATAAATTAATAATAAATAATAATCATCTAAAACAATAAATTAATAATAAATAATAATCATCTAAAAAATAAATTAATAAATAATAATCATCTAAAACAATAAATTAATAAATAATAATCATCTAAAACAATAAATTAATAAATAATAATCATCTAAAACAATAAATTAATAAATAATAATCATCTAAAACAATAAATTAATAAATAATAATCATCTAAAAAATCAATTAATAAATAATAATCATCTAAAACAATAAATTAATAAATAATAATCATCTAAAACAATAAATTAATAAATAATAATCATCTAAAACAATAAATTAATAAATAATAATCATCTAAAACAATAAATTAATAATAAATAAATAATCATCTAAAACAATAAATTAATAATAAATAATAATCATCTAAAAAATAAATTAATAAATAATAATCATCTAAAACAATAAATTAATAATAAATAATAATCATCTAAAAAAATAAATTAATAAATAATAATCATCTAAAACAATAAATTAATAAATAATACTAATCTAAAAAATAAATTAATAAATAATAATCATCTAAAACAATAAATTAATAAATAATAATCATCTAAAACAATAAATTAATAAATAATAATCATCTAAAAAATAAATTAATAAATAATAATCATCTAAAACAATAAAATTAAATAAATAATAATCATCTAAAACAATAAATTAATAAATAATAATCATCTAAAACAATACATTAATAAATAATAATCATCTAAAAAATAAATTAATAATAAATAATAATCATCTAAAAAATCAATTAATAATAAATAATAATCATCTAAAACAATAAATTAATAAATAATAATCATCTAAAACAATAAATTAATAATAAATAATAATCATCTAAAAAATAAATTAATAAATAATAATCATCTAAAACAATAAATTAATAATAAATAATAATCATAATAATCATCTAAAAAATAAATTAATAAATAATAATCATCTAAAACAATAAATTAATAAATAATAATCATCTAAAAAATAAATTAATAAATAATAATCATCTAAAAAATAAATTAATAAATAATAATCATCTAAAAAATTAATTAATAAATAATAATCATCTAAAACAATAAATTAATAAATAATAATCATCTCAAAAATAAATTAATAAATAATAATCATCTAAAACAATAAATTAATAAATAATAATCATCTAAAAAATAAATTAATAAATAATAATCATCTAAAACAATAAATTAATAAATAATAATCATCTAAAACAATAAATTAATAAATAATAATCATCTAAAACAATAAATTAATAAATAATAATCATCTAAAACAATAAATTAATAAATAATAATCATCTAAAAAATTAATTAATAAATAATAATCATCTAAAACAATAAATTAATAAATAATAATCATCTCAAAAATAAATTAATAAATAATAATCATCTAAAACAATAAATTAATAAATAATAATCATCTAAAACAATAAATTAATAAATAATAATCATCTAAAACAATAAATTAATAAATAATAATCATCTAAAAAATTAATTAATAAATAATAATCATCTAAAACAATAAATTAATAAATAATAATCATCTAAAACAATAAATTAATAAATAATAATCATCTAAAAAATTAATTAATAAATAATAATCATCTAAAAAATAAATTAATAAATAATAATCATCTAAAACAATAAATTAATAAATAATACTCATCTAAAAAATTAATTAATAAATAATAATCATCTAAAACAATAAATTAATAAATAATAATCATCTAAAACAATAAATTAATAAATAATAATCATCTAAAAAATTAATTAATAAATAATAATCATCTAAAACAATAAATTAATAAATAATAATCATCTAAAAAATAAATTAATAAATAATAATCATCTAAAACAATAAATTAATAAATAATAATCATCTAAAAAATAAATTAATAAATAATAATCATCTAAAACAATAAATTAATAAATAATAATCATCTAAAACAATAAATTAATAAATAATAATCATCTAAAACAATAAATTAATAAATAAATAATCATCTAAAACAATAAATTAATAAATAATAATCATCTAAAAAATAAATTAATAAATAATAATCATCTAAAACAATAAATTAATAAATAATAATCATCTAAAACAATAAATTAATAAATAATAATCATCTAAAACAATAAATTAATAAATAAATAATCATCTAAAACAATAAATTAATAAATAATAATCATCTAAAAAATAAATTAATAAATAATAATCATCTAAAAAATAAATTAATAAATAATAATCATCTAAAAAATTAATTAATAAATAATAATCATCTAAAACAATAAATTAATAAATAATAATCATCTCAAAAATAAATTAATAAATAATAATCATCTAAAACAATAAATTAATAAATAATACTAATCTCAAAAATAAATTAATAATAATAATCATCTAAAACAATAAATTAATAAATAATAATCATCTAAAACAATAAATTAATAAATAATAATCATCTAAAACAATAAATTAATAAATAATAATCATCTAAAAAATAAATTAATAAATAATAATCATCTAAAAAATCAATTAATAAATAATAATCATCTAAAACAATAAATTAATAAATAATACTCATCTAAAACAATAAATTAATAAATAATAATCATCTAAAAAATAAATTAATAAATAATAATCATCTAAAACAATAAATTAATAAATAATACTCATCTAAAACAATAAATTAATAAATAATAATCATCTAAAACAATAAATTAATAAATAATAATCATCTAAAAAATAAATTAATAAATAATAATCATCTAAAAAATAAATTAATAAATAATAATCATCTAAAACAATAAATTAATAAATAATAATCATCTAAAAAATAAATTAATAAATAATAATCATCTAAAACAATAAATTAATAATAAATAATCATCTAAAACAATAAATTAATAATAAATAATAATCATCTAAAAAATAAATTAATAAATAATAATCATCTAAAACAATAAATTAATAAATAATAATCATCTAAACAATAAATTAATAAATAATAATCATCTAAAACAATAAATTAATAAATAATACTCATCTAAACAATAAATTAATAAATAATAATCATCTAAAACAATAAATTAATAAATAATAATCATCTAAAACAATAAATTAATAAATAATAATCATCTAAAAAATAAATTAATAAATAATAATCATCTAAAACAATAAATTAATAATAAATAATCATCTAAAACAATAAATTAATAATAAATAATAATCATCTAAAAAATAAATTAATAAATAATAATCATCTAAAACAATAAATTAATAAATAATAATCATCTAAAAAATAAATTAATAAATAATAATCATCTAAAAAATAAATTAATAAATAATAATCATCTAAAACAATAAATTAATAAATAATAATCATCTAAAAAATAAATTAATAAATAATAATAATCTAAAAAATATATTAATAAATAATAATCATCTAAAACAATAAATTAATAATAAATAATCATCTAAAACAATAAATTAATAATAAATAATAATCATCTAAAAAATAAATTAATAAATAATAATCATCTAAAACAATAAATTAATAAATAATAATCATCTAAAAAATAAATTAATAAATAATAATCATCTAAAACAATAAATTAATAAATAATAATCATCTAAAAAATAAATTAATAATAAATAATCATCTAAAACAATTAATTAATACTAAATAATAATCATCTAAAAAATAAATTAATAAATAATAATCATCTAAAACAATAAATTAATAAATAATAATCATCTAAACAATAAATTAATAAATAATAATCATCTAAAACAATAAATTAATAAATAATACTCATCTAAACAATAAATTAATAAATAATAATCATCTAAAACAATAAATTAATAAATAATAATCATCTAAAACAATAAATTAATAAATAATAATCATCTAAAAAATAAATTAATAAATAATAATCATCTAAAACAATAAATTAATAAATAATACTCATCTAAACAATAAATTAATAAATAATAATCATCTAAAACAATAAATTAATAAATAATAATCATCTAAAACAATAAATTAATAATAAATAATCATCTAAAAAATAAATTAATAAATAATAATCATCTAAAACAATAAATTAATAAATAATAATCATCTAAAAAATAAATTAATAAATAATAATCATCTAAAACAATAAATTAATAAATAATAATCATCTAAACAATAAATTAATAAATAATAATCATCTAAAACAATAAATTAATAAATAATACTCATCTAAACAATAAATTAATAAATAATAATCATCTAAAACAATAAATTAATAAATAATAATCATCTAAAACAATAAATTAATAAATAATAATCATCTAAAAAATAAATTAATAAATAATAATCATCTAAAACAATAAATTAATAAATAATACTCATCTAAACAATAAATTAATAAATAATAATCATCTAAAACAATAAATTAATAAATAATAATCATCTAAAACAATAAATTAATAAATAATAATCATCTAAAAAATAAATTAATAAATAATAATCATCTAAAACAATAAATTAATAAATAATAATCATCTAAAAAATAAATTAATAAATAATAATCATCTAAAAAATAAATTAATAAATAATAATCATCTAAAAAATTAATTAATAAATAATAATCATCTAAAACAATAAATTAATAAATAATAATCATCTCAAAAATAAATTAATAAATAATAATCATCTAAAACAATAAATTAATAAATAATACTAATCTCAAAAATAAATTAATAATAATAATCATCTAAAACAATAAATTAATAAATAATAATCATCTAAAACAATAAATTAATAAATAATAATCATCTCAAAAATAAATTAATAAATAATAATCATCTAAAACAATAAATTAATAAATAATACTAATCTCAAAAATAAATTAATAATAATAATCATCTAAAACAATAAATTAATAAATAATAATCATCTCAAAAATAAATTAATAAATAATAATCATCTAAAACAATAAATTAATAAATAATACTAATCTCAAAAATAAATTAATAATAATAATCATCTAAAACAATAAATTAATAAATAATAATCATCTAAAACAATAAATTAATAAATAATAATCATCTCAAAAATAAATTAATAAATAATAATCATCTAAAACAATAAATTAATAAATAATACTAATCTCAAAAATAAATTAATAATAATAATCATCTAAAACAATAAATTAATAAATAATAATCATCTAAAACAATAAATTAATAAATAATAATCATCTAAAACAATAAATTAATAAATAATAATCATCTAAAACAATAAATTAATAATAATAATCATCTAAAACAATAAATTAATAAATAATAATCATCTAAAACAATAAATTAATAAATAATAATCATCTAAAACAATAAATTAATAAATAATAATCATCTAAAACAATAAATTAATAATAAATAATAATCATCTAAAACAATAAATTAATAAATAATAATCATCTAAAACAATAAATTAATAAATAATACTAATCTCAAAAATAAATTAATAATAATAATCATCTAAAACAATAAATTAATAAATAATAATCATCTAAAACAATAAATTAATAAATAATAATCATCTAAAACAATAAATTAATAAATAATAATCATCTAAAACAATAAATTAATAATAAATAATAATCATCTAAAACAATAAATTAATAAATAATAATCATCTAAAACAATAAATTAATAAATAATACTAATCTCAAAAATAAATTAATAATAATAATCATCTAAAACAATAAATTAATAAATAATAATCATCTAAAACAATAAATTAATAAATAATAATCATCTAAAACAATAAATTAATAAATAATAATCATCTCAAAAATAAATTAATAAATAATAATCATCTAAAACAATAAATTAATAAATAATAATCATCTAAAACAATAAATTAATAATAAATAATAATCATCTCAAAAATAAATTAATAAATAATAATCATCTAAAACAATAAATTAATAAATAATAATCATCTAAAACAATAAATTAATAATAAATAATAATCATCTCAAAAATAAATTAATAAATAATAATCATCTCAAAAATAAATTAATAAATAATAATCATCTAAAAAAATAAATTAATAAATAATAATCATCTAAAACAATAAATTAATAAATAATACTAATCTCAAAAATAAATTAATAATAATAATCATCTAAAACAATAAATTAATAAATAATAATCATCTAAAACAATAAATTAATAAATAATAATCATCTAAAACAATAAATTAATAAATAATAATCATCTAAAACAATAAATTAATAATAATAATCATCTAAAACAATAAATTAATAAATAATAATCATCTAAAACAATAAATTAATAAATAATAATCATCTAAAACAATAAATTAATAAATAATACTAATCTCAAAAATAAATTAATAATAATAATCATCTAAAACAATAAATTAATAAATAATAATCATCTAAAACAATAAATTAATAAATAATAATCATCTAAAACAATAAATTAATAAATAATAATCATCTAAAACAATAAATTAATAAATAATAATCATCTAAAACAATAAATTAATAAATAATAATCATCTAAAACAATAAATTAATAATAATAATCATCTAAAACAATAAATTAATAAATAATAATCATCTAAAACAATAAATTAATAATAATAATCATCTAAAACAATAAATTAATAAATAATAATCATCTAAAACAATAAATTAATAAATAATAATCATCTAAAACAATAAATTAATAAATAATAATCATCTAAAACAATAAATTAATAAATAATAATCATCTAAAACAATAAATTAATAAATAATAATCATCTAAAACAATAAATTAATAAATAATAATCATCTAAAACAATAAATTAATAATAATAATCATCTAAAACAATAAATTAATAAATAATAATCATCTAAAACAATAAATTAATAAATAATAATCATCTAAAACAATAAATTAATAAATAATACTAATCTCAAAAATAAATTAATAATAATAATCATCTAAAACAATAAATTAATAAATAATAATCATCTAAAACAATAAATTAATAAATAATAATCATCTAAAACAATAAATTAATAAATAATAATCATCTAAAAAATAAATTAATAAATATAAGAGGAATAGTTGTCCGAAACGTCATGAAACAACATCTAGAAAAAGATGAGGATAATAGTCAACAAAAAATAAATTAATAAATAATACTCATCTCAATGGATTCCAATAAAATAATATATCTGTATTCCTTGTCGGATAATAAATTTGTAAATTTTTCATTTACAGAATTTAATTCCAAATTTTTAGTTATACTATTGCTCTATCTTGCATATTGAGTTTTTTTTTTTTTTCATCTGGTTTGAATTGGCTTATTAAATAATATTGATAGCAATATTTCTAAGGACATTAAATTTACAATAATAGACAATCTATAACCTGAAATTATTTTTTTTTAATTTCTTGAATATATATGTGTGTGTGAGTGGATGTATGTTTGTCTGTGCGTTTTTGTGTGTTAACATTATTTGCTTGAAATATATATATATATATATATATATATATATATATATATATATATATATATATATATATATATATATATATATATATATACATTTAGGTATCTATCTATCCCGTTCATCTATCTATCTATCTATCTATCTATCTAGCCATCTATCTATCTAACTATCTATGTCTATCTGTTCATATCTATCTATCTATCTATCTATCCTAGTCTGTTCATATCTATCTATCTATCTATCTATCTATCCTAGTCTGTTCATATCTATCTATCTATCTATCTATCTATTCATCTATCTATCTATCTTTCTATCTATCTATGTCTATATATTCATCTATCTATCTATCTATCTATCTATCTATCTATCTATCTATCCTAGTCTGTTCATATCTATCTATCTATCTATCTATTCATCTATCTATCTATCTATCTATCTATTCATCTATCTATCTAGCCATCTATCTATCTAACTATCTGTTCATATCTATCTATCTATCTATCCTAGTCTGTTCATATCTATCTATCTATTCATCTATCTATCTATCTATCTATCTATCTATCTATCTATCTATTTATCCATCTATCCATCTATCCATCTATCTATCTATCGATCTATCCGTTTGTCTATTTATTATTCTATCGATCTATCTATAAAATTTTCTATCTCTCTATACATCTATTAATCTTTATCAGTTCGTTCATATTTATTAATCTTTCTATCTATCTATCTAGCTATCTCAGTACGTATATCCATCTCTTTCTTTATCTCTCTTTATCTCCGTCTGTCTGTCTGTCTGTCTGTCTGTCTATCTATCTAAGCCAGTAAGTGTGTGATTAAACTGAGAAACAAGAGCAAGTGCCTGTGTATGCGATAGAAGCGATTGCGTCTTATAGCGCGCGTGTGTCGAAAAGATACTTGTGTGTGTTTATGCGTACGTGCGTGTTTCGTGGGTGGAGATTAAGAAGAGACGTGAGGTGAGGGTAGATAATTGATAGTTATCCGCTCGTAAAAAGATGGTTAACCGAAGAAGTGAGCAACATCCGAATTTAAAAGGAGTGGGAGGGGAGTTGACTGACGGAGAAAGGTCGGATGGGAGATGGAGGGTTAGGGTTAGGATTACGAGTTAAAGTGGTCGCCAAGTCGGGCAAGAAGGGTTACTTGATGAGCAGTGGGGTGGGGGTGAAGAAAAATAAAGATTACAGTAGGAGAAGATGAAAACATGCTTCACACTCTTCGAGGCTACGGGCGATCTGCACGTTCCGTTACCTTAATCCAATTTCAGTCGACGCCCCGTCGCCCCATTACCGCCCTCTACCGTTGAAAGGATGTTTTAGGGGACGAGGAAAAACAATAATGTCGCAGTTTCTTAAGACACAAAACAACCAGAGAGAGAGAGAGAGAGAGAGAGAGAGAGAGAGAGAAAGAGAGAGAGAGGGGAGAAGAGGAAGAGAGAGAGAAATGAATAAAAAATAAATAAATAAAGAGAGAGAGAGAGAGAAAGAAAGAGAGAAAGGAGATAATTAGAAAAGATGGAACAAGGCCCTCTTAAGAGGAGGACCCTTAACAGCAACCACAAAAACCGCTCCTCTCCTGCCCTGAAAGGTTTCGCCCTTAATCCAAACTTCTGAATGACATGAAATTAAGCGATCAACACTTGTCGGCCTGTTTTTGTTTGTTTATTTTTTTTTGTTTTCCTTTTTAGTCTTGATGCTTCCATTTTATTTTAGTGTTTATTTTTATGTTTATATGTGTTTGGTGTTTTTTATTTGTTTCATTGTTTAGGGTGTCTTTTTTTACTTATTTATGTTTCTGTGTTTATTTTATATTTATTTAATTGTGTTTGTGTGTGTTATTTTTATTTGTTTGATTGTGTTCGGTGTGTTTATTTTTCCATTTATTAAATTGTGTATGTGTGTGTTTATCTTGTATTGTGTTTGTGTGCATTTATTATTTTTTCATTTATTTAATTATGCTTGTGTCTGTTTATCATGTACTTATTTGATTGTGTTTATTTATTTACTTGTGTTTGTGTGCGTTCATTTTTATTTATTTATCTATGTTTGTGTGCGTCCATTTTCCATTTATTCAACTGTGTATGTTTTTGTTTTTTTTTTGTTTGTTTTTTTCAATTTTCACCCCAAACAAGGCACAGTGACATTTTGAAGCAGGGGGCTACTATCAGGGTCTTAATTTGCAGGGGCACGATAAAGGGAGATGAGTAGAAAGATGTTTGTTCACATTACACTTGAACCTCTGCATATCAGTACAGTTGGGAAAGCAGAATGCGTGTTTATTTTTTATTTATTCAAGCGCGTTGGGTTTGACTATAAAAAATAATAGGAGGCTTTACTTTTGGAACCACCCTCGTATTTTAGTTTGTTTGTTTTTGTTTTTTGTTTTTGTTGTTGTTGTTGTTGTTGTTGTTTGTTAGTATGTTATTCCTTTGCTGTCTTTTTTTTTTGTACGATATCATTCTCATCTTCATATCCCTTCCACTTTTTGAAAAATAGAACGTATTAATATTATTGTTTGTTTGTTTGTTTGTTTGTTTTTTCTTTTTATGTGATTGTCGTTTTCTTGCGTTTATTTCTGGTCTGTTTCTTTTTTGTGTTATTCTAAATTTGTTTTTGGTATGCTTATTCTTAGTTTGTTTTGTGAAGTTTGTTTTATTGTGTGTTTATTTTAATTTTTTTAGTGCGGTGTTTTATTGTGTGGTTATTTTTGTTTTGGGAGGAGATTTTGTGTTATTGTGTGGTTATTTTTTGTTTCGGTGTAATTTGTTTTATTGTGTGATTATTTTTTGTTTGTTTCATTTTAATGTGTACTTTTTGGTTGTTTTCGTTTTTGTTTTGTTTTGTTTGTTTTTGTTTTTTGGGGGTGGGGGCTATATCTATTGGTTTTATTTGTTATTTAAATCCGATTATTTTATTTTGTATTTTTGTGACTTTATTTTATGTTTTTAGCGTTTATTTTTATTTTTGTGTGTGATTATTTTTGTTTATTTGTTTATGAGATTATTTTATGGTTTGTTTGTTTTGTTTGTTTGTGTGTTAAAGCTTGTTTATTTTTAATCATTTGCTTTTAGTTTAGATTGTTTATTTCTTGTTCGGTTGTTTTGGTGTTTTTATTTTTTCTTTGCTTATTTATTCTTTGTTGTAGTTATGTTATTTTGCTTATTTTTTTACATTTATTTTTCATGGCTATTTTTTTTATATTTTCTTTTATTGTCATGTTGTTGTTTTTTTTTTGTTTTTGTTTTTTTTTTTACTTATTTTCTGCTTTTTTCACGTGTTTGTTCTTTCCTTCCACAACAGGATAATATGACAGAAGAATCAGAAAGAGGAATATGATAAGCCAGCGCTGCAGAAGAGCGCTCTGACATTTCCCGATAATGCCTGGACATTTTTCAACAGAACCTTTTCATAAAGGGAGAAGACAAAACCCGAGAAGGTGGACTCCCTAGAATTGCACAGGGTCAAAGCCATACTGCAGTCAACATGGAAAAAGTAAATTCAACAATGGCCTCGACCATAGGTTCTCAATGGGAGGAGGGGTAAATTTACCCCCTAGGGTGAATATTGGGTTCTCAGGGTGTGAATTTTCAACTCGTTTATCCTTATTATATTTTCTTGTTTTTATTTACAGAATTGGGACCCGACTATGAGTATCAAAAAAAAAAAATACAATCCCTTCATATATTGAATATGAATTCACATCCATTACCATAAATGGAGAAGAAAAGGCCCAGTGTGTTATTTGTTGTAAGGTTTTGACAAATGATTCTATGAAACCAGCAAAGATGATGAAACATTTGCATATCCTGATCAAAAGAACACAAAATGATTTTCAACAGATGATGTTTAAGCAAAAAGTTACTGAATGTATGTGTAAAATGTTTTTGATGAGACGAATGGATTCGCCAATCATTTTTATAACCAACGCCTGTGCTAAACAACTAATGAAAACGTCGCAAAATTATTATAAAAATTGTCGAATTTTGGATTCAATCAGTTCGCCGTTTGCTACGTCACGGACCGCATTTAATTCTTCGCCGCTATCTTGGTTACTGATCTGAACTACGCCGCCATTTTGGTTACTGATCTGAACTACGCCGCCATCTTGGTTACTGATCTGAACTACGCCGCCATCTTTGTTCAACACAATGTCTCAAAACTTAACAGTATGTCGTAGAACTTGAAATAGCAAAGCAGTACACTTATTGAGACAGGCAATTTTGGAAAAGATACAAAATTGGGGGAGTGACATTCTTACAAATACTTAAAAGGGTGCATGTCCGAAGCAAGTTTGAGAACCGCTGGTATAGACCAAGGGTCGGCAACATATGACCCACAACTTGTAATTATCACACGATCCGGACCGCGGGATTAGATGAGTTACCGACCTCTGGTTTATACTCTATTGGCTTTGGGAACAAGAAACACCCCGGCCTTTTCTCTCTCCTTTTCTTTCAATTGTGGAATTTATTCTTTTCTCTCTTTCTTCTTTGTTTCAATTGTGTTATTCTTTTTTTTTCTTTCTTTCTACTTTCCTTTCATTCAATATCCAATTTTCTGTGTTTCTTTCTTTTAATTGTATTTGTTCCGTTTTGCTTGCTTAGGGCTACCAGTTTTAATGATACTTCTTGACCTAAAATATACCCAACATTGACGGTATTGTTTTTATCCTTTTTCCATTGCAAAACCCAATAAAGTTATGCAAAGCCAAAAACAAAACGAAAATTTTTTACAAAACAACCAAACTAAAAGAATGAATAAATATTTGAAGATATAAAGAAGTTGATGTAGGCAGGTTTCTTCCTAAATTAATGGATTCAACATTAACTATCCAAAAAGGGTTGATATGCCATAAAACAAAACAAGTCAACTAAACTCAATGGATAAATATTTTAAGATATAAAAAGCTTGAAGCATATTTTTCTTTCAAAATTACTGGATTATGTAACTTAAAAAAAAAAGGGTTGCTATGCCATAAAACAAAAGGACAATAAAGTGTCTTCTATAATATACATTTCACCTGTCTGTTTAAATGCATGTTTATATGTTTGTATGTTAGTATGTCTGCCTAAAGCTTTTGACAGAGGCGATAGATTTTAACGAGATTGGTATCGTTTTGAAGCTCGACCCTTCGGACAACAAATATCGAAAAATTGGTTAAAAAAAATAAATTCCTTCATCCTCGACTGAGCCTTTTTCTACAGGGAGGGGTCGCTTTTTTCGCCGATATTTTCGAACGTCATCCCCTCTTTTCGATTGACTAGCCTTAATTTAAACCTTCGCCACTTCCGGTTTGGCGATGGACGCTATAGCAAAGACGTCACTTTTTTTTTTACGTTATTTTCCTCTTTCGCGGTACGGGTTCAAGCCTGCCTGCCTACTATCACTTATTATTATTTATTTTTTATTTTTATTTTTTTTTTTTTTTTTACGCTCGCAATTTTCCCTTTTTTTTTTTTTTTGATCAACCAACACCCTTACACACACCTCCACTTTCTTTTCCGCCTTCGCGTGACGGGTTCGAACCTGCCTGCCTGCCTAAGATAACTCTTTCTTTTGTTTTCTTTTTGTTTTTTTGCTCAACACACACCTACAAACACGCAGACAACACCGGGTATCCAGACTAGTTTATATACAAGAAGAAATTTAAGATTATAGAAGGCCGAACAATGCAAAAGGTGTGATAAATAGACTCAAACTGATGCAACTTAAGACATAATGACTGTTTCACTTTTTATTGATCCAATTCAAGCATAGCTAGTTCCACCATTATATATATATATATATATATATATATATATATATATATATATATATATATATATATATGCATTTTTGCCTTCAGGCTAAGATCCAAATATAGTATCTGTTCTAATGCTCACTTAAATTAATTTGTCCTATTCAGTGTGTGGGACACCCTTCTATACTAAGGCAATTAATATTTTTACAACTGCCAGAGTGTCGCTTTTGGGGGAGCTGGTTTCTCCCCACATTAAGAACGATCTTGTGTCACATTTGGCTTTCGTGAGGAAGCAAATAACTACCAATAATTTACATGTGGGATATTCTCACTTGCTTCCGGCGGTCAGGTGGTGTCTCCGGAATGTTATATTTCAAGACGTCTTCCCTTCGTCAGGCGTGGGTTTTTCTTTCTTAAAATTCTGTTTTTCTTTCATTTTCTCCCCTCTTTCTTTTCTTTCTTCCTTTAAATTGTGTGACCTCATCTTGATTTATGTCATTCATTTATCCTTTCTAACTTCCAGACATTTTGTTGTGTTGTAGTCTTTTTATCATTGACATCTTGTTCAGTTTATTTATTTATTTACAAGCAGGGCACACAGTATTTCCCGTTCGTAAAATATGCTTCAATATTTTTTAATTCATGCAGATTTCGCATTTATTATTATAGAGCAAATTCTCTACTGAATAATATATATTACACTTAATATATAGCACTTATTTAGAAGATTTGTTAGTTCCAGTCACATTCCCTACTGTTTGAGCTATCAACAGATAGATGAAAAGTTTTAAAGTTAAGCCTTTTCAAGCTATGAACGAATTTGCACATGCGCAAAAGTAATAGAAATAAGTCAGCAAGTTGAAATGAGCATTTTTCCTTTCAACTTGCCACCATATTTCTGTTAGCGTTATTCATCCATCCAAACAAGGATTTCGCTCGTTATAAAGCATCCTTGGTGTATGATTAATATTTCCTGTTAATTGCAGTGTTATGTGACTTGTAGTTTAAGAGTTTATCGGTTAAATAATTTCACACTGACACACACATACATACATCTACTGTTTTATATATTGTTTAATCGGAATTCATTATTGAGATGAGTATTATTTATTCATTTTTTTTGGGGGGGGAGACTATTATCCTCATCTTTCTTAATAATTGTTTCACAAGAGGTGGTGGGACGACAGCAACTATGGAAGGCAGTAATTGCTGAGGATGCAGTTAGGAGATTCGGAGTTCCTATCCCGTCGCGGTTACCACCTGACCAAGGCCAGAGGAATAGTTGGTCGAAACGTCGTGAAACAACAACTAAGAAAGATGAGAATAATAGTTTACAATAAAAAATAAATTAATCTACTCTTTTATTTATATAGATTTATCTATTTAATATTTCAAGGTCAGTTATCGATATTCGTTAAAATCCTCTAGCAGCTAATAAAATACAATATACTACTCTGCTATGTATGTTAAATCTTTATCTACACCTACAAACTGATTATTTCAATATAATTCAGCCATGGATTCCCTTCGGCAACACTGCTTACCTTATTCTGTGTTTTACTCCATGAGCTATATTGCTGACAAAAGGGAGAAAAATTGCTGTTTTCTGTGTCCAAATATATTAATCACCACTTATTAATTATTGTTTAGTTTTTGTATTTGTTTTTTTTTTGTTTAGTTTTTTGTTTTGTATTTTTTTGTTGTTGTTTTTTGTTTTGTATTTTTTTGTTGTTTTTTGTTTTGTATTTTTTTGCTGTTTTTTGTTTTGTATTTTATTTTTGTTTTTTGTTTTGTATTTTTTGTTTTGTATTTTTTTGCTGTTTTTTGTTTTGTATTTTTTTTTGTTGTTGTTTTTTGTTTTGTATTTTTTGCTGTTTTTTTGTTTTGTATTTTTTGTTGTTATTGTTGTTATTTTTTGTTTTGTATTTTTGTTGTTAATTATTGTTTAGTTTTTGTTTGTTTTTTTTGTTTTGTATGTTTTTGTTGTTGTTTTTTGTCTTGTATTTTTGTTGTTGTTTTTTGTTTTGTACTTTTTTTTGTAAATATATTTCTTACATGATTATTTATTTTGTGTTTATTTATTGTCTGTTTTTTGTTGGTTTATTGTTTGGTTGGCTGGTTGCTTACGTGCGTTTATTTTATGTTTTTGTTTGCGGTGTGATTAGATCTTGTTTATTTTTATGCGTGTCTAGTAATTGTTTTGTGTGATTTTATTTTTCTTTGTTTCTTTTTTTATTGTTATTGCGTTCTTTTTGTGTGTACTCATTTAGTGTTTGTTTTACTGTGTTTTTGTTTTTCTTGTTTTTTTTTTCGTCGGTGTAATTACATCTTCAGGAGTTTATTTTTTTATATATATTTTTATTTGCCCGATAAAGGTTAACGAGTGTACAATATTCATCGGGGCAATAGTGTAGTAATCATTAGCAGTGTGAATTTGGTAAATTGGATTACTTAAGGGGGTGGCTCGTCAAGAATTTGTTTACGTTGGACTTGAAGACATCTATATTGTAATCAGTTGGAAAGCAAGCAAACGGAACAGTTTCACAGGCGTGCAGTTCTAAGAAAGAAGCTTTGTTCATGGAATCTACGTTTAGGTTTAGGATCAGATAAAGATCGTTGGCAAGTTTTGACCTTAAAGAGGTACTTTTTAGCTCCTTTATATTAAGTGACTTCATGTCTTGTCTGAAGCGATTTCCATAAAAAATATACGAACAAGATTAGCACATAGTAAAAACCATGTAAATACTAGATGTGATCCGAGATCATAAGGTTTTATTGTTTTTTTTTCAGAGAGGTGTCACTGTCAACCTACATACAACGCCTGGTATTCCCAAATAGTAACCTATCTGCGACTGGCCAGGCTCGATATTCCTTAACTTAGGTGATCTTACATTGCTCTTATTATGACCCGTTTGTTAGTATGTATGCATACGACATAATCGCGTTGACATACCAGGTGTCGATATATCGAGTTAAGCAACGATTAACCTGTACACTACCAGGTGGGTGATTACTTGGAAATACTAGGTGCTGTATGTATTCAGGTAAGCTGGTATCTATAACACTTCAGGGAGATGAACGTCTTTTCCTATCACAGTTTGAGGTCACTCTTGAGCAAGGTGTCGAACCTGTTAGTCTTCCTCTAGTATGCTGGAGAACTACCATATAAGAGGCAGATGGAGGTCCACGGCTGCGATGAAAGCGATGCATCTTGGAAATGGGAGAGTTCTGCTGAAAAAAAAAGCTGGATAAAAACAGCCCGTTGTCTCTGTACATCAAATTTTTAGTGATACTGTCATAGAAAGAAACATCCGCTTCCCATTTGCCATGAATCAGCACGGAAGTAGTAAGGCCTATAAAACTGTCATGAGAATGCTCATGTCAGTACGCACTTTGGACTTATTAGAGATAGCGAAATATAAAATGTTAATCACGAAGTAATTACAGTGGAGTACCGAGGCCGTCTGTGTGCAATGTATCTATAAGTCTCTTTCGTTTTCAAACATCGTCTCAGACAGATGACGGTACAACTCCCTAATGTACATTACTCCTGATTCAACCATCCATCTGTACAAGAGTCAGGTAGGGCGCAAGATATAGTACTTCCGCCACATCTGAGGAGTTGCCGCTCTTAACACTTTTTTTGTCTTCATGGAGTACAAAAGCGATTTCACAATCTAGTCGAGATAGTCGCTTCACTTTTTTACAAAGCTTTCTCGAAGAAACGTTATTAGTCTTTACCTATATCGGTATTTCCGGGTAAATTCTCTATTGAGCTCCAATCTTTGCCTTCTCACACTGTGTAACATGTTACGTGAATGTTACAACAAGGTCGTTTTCAAGTCTAATGCCAACAAACATCTATCGAGTAGGTATGTGGATTAATCGAATATTGTTCTCAATCCTTTTATAGTACAGTTCCATTATCCAAATGAAAATCTCAGTAACCATTATCCTTGGGTGCCAGGTGGTCGTTGTATATATATATATATATATATATATATATATATATATATATATATATATATATATATATATATTTCTTCCTCTGATTCTCCTTAAATCTTGCCTCAACCTTTACGATCCACAAAAACTCAATAAAACTCTCCAGTCTTCCAGATAAATTCTTTCTCGCAATAAGCTAACTTTCCCCATTTAAAAAAAATACATCTGCTTTAACTTCGTTAACTCAGCCCATAATTCCACCAACCCGTATCCATTGACCTATTCCACTTCGCCACCCACTGCCCTAATTATTATTTTTCAAGCGATAAGTTGTTATGACAACCAGATCATCACCCTCTCTCACTCCACAGCGTTGAACTACCTTGATTATTGAGTCAATACCCTTCCTTGCCCTTGAATTACCTCAGTCCATTCCGTGCTAAATCTCTCTACATAGTCTCTTTTAACTGTTCAAATAAGCCCGAATTTGAAAATAACCATGGGATGTGACGACCAAAGGACAAAATAAGGGAAGCGATTATATATATATATATATATATATATATATATATATATATATATATATATATATATATATATATATATAAAGGAACAAACCGTATTATGTGTTCATCAACGTTTCGTCTTTATTTCGAGACTTCCTCTAGAATGAAATAAAGACGAAACGTTGATGAACACATAATACGGTTTGTTCCTTTTTATTTCTCTATTTTGTCGGAATACTATTTCCATTGTTTTCATCATATATATATATATATATATATATATAAAATATCATTAAATATTATAGTAAATAATTATGTCAGTCCCTTTAAGAAACTCGTTTCTAATCGTTGAGCACTTTCAGTTCAATTAAATCGGTTAATTTAGCTCTTATGGATAGATCATCATATAATGATTCGATCACTCTGACAGACGTAAAAAAAACATTTAAAAATAAAATGTTTAATTTCAACGTTATTTCACGCAGTTAACGGTAGCCGAATAGATACGGTCCTTGCAAATCAAGCCAGAGATTACTTCTGTCGCCAGGTTCGAATCTATCGACTGGTGTTAATCGTGAGACCCTGCACTGAAGACTCCTGAAAGGATGAAACACTAGTGTCTGTAGGTATTCAATTATTATAGCAAATAATTATATATATATATATATATATATATATATATATATATATTAAATTCTACTAAACACATGGAAATAAATAACTACGACACAAAAGTAAAATAGAACAGATATATTGAGAGCAAGAAAGTATATACAATATTTACATAGAGTCCATTGATATAGTTATGGAGAGACCGTCCCTGGAGTAGGTGTCGGCTGGGTAATCGTCGATTCTCCATCTTGTTGTCTCTCTTTGGGTCTTTTGTTGACTCTCCATCTTGTTGTCTTTCGTTGGGTCTTTTGTTGGGTCCCTACTGTCTTTACGGTACCAACCGTATTTATATGGTTGACACTCCACGTATGCTAATTAGGTGGATCCTACCACAATCCTTGGAATACCGTTTGGATTTCAAAATGGTTTCATATATGACAATGATTATGGCGTCGTAGGCACCATTTGCATACTTTATATAAATATGTCCATCAGTGTAATGTTTAGTATCGTTTACGTTTAGGATTCACACAAAGCAAGATATTTGGTCCAAACAGCTTCTTTAGCAATTTAACTGTCTCCGAGAATTCCTACTCATTTGTTTTCCTCGGTAGAATAAAATCTTCAAATTTGCTATGTTCCGCTCTACCAAGTTTTCTTAGTAATAGACTGAGTTTTATTGAGTTCGGCCAGCTTTCACAGTCGTGGAGAAAATATCCCTGTAACGTTTATAATATGCTTTAAACGTTTTCTCTTCGTCTGGTACGTAGTTGAAATTTTCCAGCAAATTTAATATGGTGTTATTAGAATATGTAGAATTTCCTTTATTTGCCTGGTTGTGGTTCAATTGCTCTAGGGTACACGTTTGAATTTATAAATGTTTGTTCTGCATTTCTTTGCACCTTGACATTGCTTCTTTGCGTAATTCGATTTGGAATTCCCTTTGCTTTTTTTTGCTTTTTTTTTTAATATTTTATGACATTTCTCGTTCTCTAATTGCAGGAGTGCGAAACGTTCTTCCTGTTTTTCTAGTCTTTCATCTTGTTTTTCTTGATATTTTTGCTGTCTTTCATCTTGTTTTTTGCAACAACAAAGCAGTCTGTTCATTTTATTTTTCTTGATATTTTTGCTGCGTTATCAGTTGTTCTTTTATTAATAAGGCCAACCGTTTATTTTGACGCTGCTGACGTTCTTTCTGTGATTTGAATGATTGGGCTATGACTTTGGAGAACTCTTCCATGTTTAGATAATAATGTATATGGAACAATAAATATACTTTTAATTTGTGTAACCCACAAATATAAGTTGAACAACAACAAAAATTATTTCATGTCTTGCTTTTGACATCCGTAAGTGATAATCAACTTTTGATATCTTTTTTTATATTTTGTGGGTCCGTCAGTGATTTATTTTTTCTCTCTGCAAGTATGAATTACTTCACTTGCACCACAAAAAACGAGTTTCTATAACTTCTTTTTAGAAATTGTTCATTGTTCGTTCTTTCTTTTTTCACTGTACTTCTGTTCGCATGTTTTAACGACAATACTTCCGATTCTGATTTATTATGACGGGTAAATTCGTCATTATAGTATTGAATAAAAAAATGAATTTTTAAAGTTCGCTACATTCTCAAAGTTGACACGGTGTATTTGTGCGTACTTTAATTCCATTTATGTTTTAGTAGTCTAACCAGTTTTATCGTTGCAGATAAAGCTTTTCAATCTAAAGTCACCATTGTTAGTGCAACGACATTTTAATTTTTTCTGAGTGAAATTTCCTTAATGCTTAGTCGTCCTTTGACGACTTTTAAATATCATGAAGTTCTGAATCCTTCGTCGTTAAGTTATGGTTGGATTTTTTTTTTCTGGGTGCGTCATACGCCATTTGTTAAGGTAGCGGCTTTTAATTAATAATTTTTTCTCTTCCGCCTGGGTTCTTCAATAACTCGTCCCATTGTTGAAGGCTCTTAATTATTAATTTTTCTCCGTATGGTTCTTTTGTGAACTCGACGCCATTGTTGAAACTCGACTGAACACATAGAAATAAATAACTCCAACACAAAGGTAAAATAGAACACATATATTGAGAGCAAGAAAGTATATACAATATTTACATAGAGTCCATTGGTATAGTCATGGGGAGACCGTTGCTGGAGAAGGTGTCGGCGGGGTAGTCGTCGACTCTCCATCTCGTTGTTTCTCTGAGTCTCTCGTTGGGGTTCTCCCGTCTTTATGGTACCAACCATATTTATACACTCCACGTATACAAATTAGGTGGATCCTACGACAACATATATATATATATTCCCAAATGCTCAATCAATTATAGGGAGCATTATAGTCACACACACTCACACACACACACACACACACACACACACACACACACACACACACATATATATATATATATATATATATATATATATATATATATATATATATATATATATATATATATATATATGTGCTAGCAAAAGTACCCGTCGTTGACTGGGTCCAAAAAAAGCCTACAGAAAATGGACACTGAAAAAAAAAAGGAAGGGTTGTAAAGAGATAGCTTCGAATTCAGGGGTATCAAAACCAAAGCAAAATATGATGAAAGTAAAAATAAAATAGATAAGCCCCATAATTTATTATACCATACCGGTTCACACTGAAACACTTATCACAATATTCTGTGGATATATATTAAAAAACCTTTTTAAACTTTGTGACATATTTCCATTCTACGGAGGTCAGACGCGAACGAACACCCTATAATTTTATAATACCATATTACTTCAAACTGAAACATAATTATCAAAGTATACTTACGCACATAGATATGAAAAGTCTTTATTAAGGTTTGTGCCTACTTCCATTCTATGGAGGCCAGGCGCGAACGCAGACCCCACAATTTTATTATACCATCTCTATTTAAGTTAAAACATACTTATCAAAGTATTCTTATGTACATCTTTATTTAAAAATGTTTTATTTTTAATTTTTTAATTTTTTATTTTCATACTTTGTTGACCAGGCGCGAACGCAGGGCTCACAATTCTAATGAACCACCGTTCTGCAGGATCAAACATACGCGTTCCTGTGTCTCGATACATCTTCTATCATTATATGTAATCAGTTTTTTAAAATAGTCAACCATATAGGCGCCTATTCGTGACCACACACACACACACACACACACACACACACACACACACACACACACACATTCAGCTTTATATTATAGATATATAGACATGTGGATGACTATAATGCTCCCTATAATAGGTTGAGCATTTGGCAAGTGATATACAAATTACCATTAGCGTATGAAGCGATGCCCTTTGTCTAAACAAATTTAGTTTAGGTATTTGCACAATGTCTAAACATTGTTAATTCACTGCCCACATAGCAGAAGCTATGTAGCGCAACGGTTAGAAGCTCCGACTGTCGTTTGGGCGATCGAGTTTCGATCCTGGCTTGAGGTAGTTGCTTGTCGCACTAATGAGCTGTGAAAAAGCGAAACAGAATGATTATATATATATATATATATATATATATGTGTGTGTGTGTGTGTGTGTGTGTGTGTGTGTATAGTAATTTATAAAATATATATGGCGATTAAGCTACACTGAATATTCGGCGTTTCATCCACTCTAGGATTCCTCAGGCTTATGCGCGAATTCTGTGGTTATTTCTCGTTTTTATATGGTTCTCTTCTGTTGAGGATTTTAGTTAGCCAATCAGCTTTCTAGTATCCACCGCGCCCCTTCCTATCAGCCAATGGGCATGCATTTTATCGAACAAAGGATCTGTTTTAGAACTAGGTTAGTGGTTTAAGGCAGACCTTTTCCTTTTTTTTATATATATATAAATATACATATGTGTACATACATATATGCACATATATATGCATATATATATACATACATATATGTGTGATCGGTTATGTATATTCATGTTTATTTAATTTATTTATTTGTTTATTTTCTATTGTTTTTTGTTAGTTTTTAAGCTATTTTGTATCGCTATCCTAGATTTTTCATGAAGGCATAATTTACATGGGTCGTCTAAATGCCTACACGTGGTAGCTTGTCTTATTATTTTCCATTCGACTACCGGCGAATATCCGTTTTCTTTGAGTTCCCAGTATTTATTCGCTAGTGTTGTTTTAATACGGTGTTTTTTATTGTTGAATGTACTTTTGTGATCATAGTATCGGGTTTTGAAATCTAAGTCATGCCTACGTAATATTTCTTGTTATTCGGGTTTTCTTTCGCAAATATTGTTGCCTGATAAACTACGCTTTTTGTAAGACATTTTTTTTTGAAGTGGGCAAAGTGTGCGGTGTCTACAGTTGCATTTATCTTGTTCGCTATTAGTATTTTTTATTTCTGGTATGGTTGTTCTTGTCCGGGGTTGGTTTGTTATTATTATTATTATTATTATTATTATTATTATTATTATTATTATTATTATTATTATTATTATTTCTGCTAGTGTTGGTTTTATTTTTGTCATGGTGTCTACTTTTTTATTGTTTATTTTCTTGTTGTTTACATTGTTTTTATTTAGTATTTTGTTATTATGTGCTTTAATTATCATCTCTAAATTTTCGCAACAACTGTAGGATAACTTTATATATATATATATATATATATATATATATATATATATATATATATATATATATATATAAGCATATTTCATAGAGTGACGCTAGCGGATTTGCGAGCACATTTCTTGTAGTCTTTCTACGATAGTCTGACAATCTCTTGCTCACACAAAGTTTACACAAATGTAAATATATGACGATCCTTACCCATTCCCTCTCTCCAAATGCCGCCCATCAATGAAATCTATCATATAAAAAGCAGTTTTCTGTGTATGCGTGTTTGTATGTCCAGCTGAAAGTTAAAAAATACAAAACAAAACACCCACAAAGTTGATATAGTCTTGATCAGTGTTGGCTTGGATGAATAATATCTAAAATTTAAAATGAAAATGTATTTATTCTTTGGGCGTCAACTGGGCCAAGTTACTAAATCAGAGGTTCCACACAAGTGTGCCGCAGTGCATTTACATTAGTGATCAGTTTATTTTTCTTTTAAAGTTTTCTGGTCGTTTTATCCAAGCTGGGCATAGAGCACTCTTCCGGATGCCAACCATTTACACGCTATCTCATACATCTTAATTGAGAGATTTTTTTTACATTTTAACCGTCTATATAAGTGCAAATGTCTGACTCTATTGCACTTGGTTAACTGGGTATATTTCCCAAGTAGGGTTTTTTGTTGCTTTTTTTTACATTCTTCTTCCTGAGTCCAATTGATTTTATAATTACTGAAATTACTGATGTGTCGCGAAAAGATATGTAGAAGCTATTTAATTTCATTTTGTTTAATAAAGACATTTAATTTCGAAATCATGATGACACCGCTTAATTAAATATCGCCAGATTCCTGGAATCTAAATATAAGCTTTTCATGGTTTATAATAGTAATGGGACGATTAATTAGAATATCAGGAGTATCTTAAAGAATATAGAATCGATATCGGAGCTGAATAATATAGACCTGATTTCGATACCACAACAATATCAGATATTGAATATAGGATATGTTGATTTATATAATAAAAATTCTTATATATTATTAGTTTTTTATGGCAAAAAAAGATTGTGAGTGGAAAATATTTATATTTTATTAATAGGTACGCTGTGAAAAAGAAAAAAAAAATGCTCAATAGTGGTCCGGTATGTAAAAAAAAAAAAAAAGGTTGGGAACCACTGATCAGAAGAATTAAAAAAAAAATTCTTTACGGATTCTTTCTAACTCTGGCTTCGTTGTGAGATAAAGTCGTAAATAAAGAGCCGCGTTCGATATTTCGCACAAGTTATATCACGTCGTCGCCGCTGCACAAGAGTTTGAACTGGATGTCAAATGACGATGCAGAAAGGAATGAGGCAATTGATATTGTACGAAGGAGAAGGAAACCAACGAACAAACGAACGAAACATATTTCGAACAAGTCTGAATATATTCGTTAATAAGGCTAGAATAATATGTCCGCTGAGTAGTAGTGAGTTGGGAAGGGGAAAGCCCCGAGGGCGGGGGTCAAAAAGCGAAGATCTCCATGACTCACAGAGATTTTGGGAAAAAAGTTGGGGAAAGAAAACAACACCGACTGTTAAACTTTCCGTGCACTAACGAATTGTAATACAGTCTGTGGATTATATATATATATATATATATATATATATATATATATATATATATATATAGGCACCGCCAAAACTGGTGGGGGCAGGTAAGTACTTTTTGACGGACCGTCTTTTTAAAAATCTACCAAAAATCAGGTAATTATCCGATCAATACGAAATTTTCGGCGATTATTAAGAGAAGAATGAACTTTATAACAGTGTACTTATTTTTCATAAACGATATTTATATATATATATATATATATATATATATATATATATATATATATATATATGTATATATATTTTTTTTTTTTTGCTTACAAACCCCCTTGTTTCGAGGGGGTTCCAAATATGCTTAAAATAATCATCTGAAACCGAACACAACATATTGTGTTGTTATAAGGGACAGGGTTATAGATTAAAAAAAAATTGTTTGCATACCTTATTGACGTCTGAATATCAGAACTTCGATTGTGTTTAATTATCCCGCTTTTGAGTTTTGTAAGTGTGAAATTCGGTGAATATGTTAAGTAAAATAATTAATTTAAGTTAAGCAAAACAAAAAAGAAATGTTTTAATATTTATACGAAAAAAGCCATTTTAAAATCTTTGATAAATAAATTAACATTTTTTTTTAGCGAGCCGAATAATGCATGACCATTATTAAACAGGGCATGCTTTGAAGAATCGATACAAAAAAAATTCGATAAATATTGTGCCCTTTGTGTTAAAAATATAATCATTTTTTTCGATCTCGTTTGAAAACGTTTGCCGCCTTTCGACTACGGTGGACCAAACGCGCTGAAATATTTTTTTATTCTGCTTTACATTGCCCCCCCCCACCATTTTGGGGAGCCTGGCCCCCACACACATACACATTAAAAATCAAACTCATACAAATGGTCACCCATCTAATACTGGCCAGCCTCAGCGTTAATAATACATTGAAATTTTCGTCACTGAAAAATAATTTTTTTGGCCTGTTTAGTCTTCCATAGTTTGCTTTTTATCAAATACAAACGTAAACATTGTCTAGATCGACGCGAAGTAACTGGTTGCCTATATTAAGAAGTGAAATTATTTGAAATCCAGGTACTTATATTATAATATTTTTGCATATTCTCATAGAAAATCATCCTAAATCTTAGTTAGACAACAAATAAATAAATAAATTATTCCAAAAACCTCTTTTTTTTAAATATTTATGTACGTTTTTTGTGCAAGACAAAAAATGTCAATTGTTAACTTTTTGGGAAAATTTAACATTTAAAACTTAATTAAAAATAGTAGAAAAAGTTTTACATTATTCTGTTTTCTATATAATAAAATTAAGGGTTTTATCTTTCTGGAAAATAAAAGTTACTCAGAAATAATGGATTTTAATAAATTAAATAATAATTTTAGTAATTTCGTTTTAAAAAACAACAACAACTTGATTTTTCGGCCATTTTTGGCGGTGCCTATATATATATATATAGAGAGAGAGAGAGAGAGAGAGAGAGAGAGACAGACAGACAGACAGACAGACAGACAGAAACAAAAAGGAAACAAACCGTATTATGTGTTCATCAACGTTTCGTCTTCATTTCGAAATAAAGACGAAACGTACGTTGATGAACACATAATACGGTTTGTTCCTTTTTATTTCGCTCTTTTGTCGGAATACTGTTTTCATTATTTTCATCATATATATATATATATATATATATATATATATATATATATATATATATATATATATATATATGCATGTATGTATATATATGATGGACTCTCTCGTCGATTTCGACGTATGAGATTCGGACAACCCATATTTCTAAAACTCATTTATGCTTTTGCCTCTGATGACTTTTTAGTCCAGCAAGGGACTTGCAAACAAGGCCACAAATAGAACATGAATGTGGATTTAATGCTGCAGGTATTGGTGCGGCTGTTAGTCGTTTTGCTCTTACTCTGTTTTCTTTCAGTTGCCTTAAGCTTTCAGATTGAAACCTCTGGAGACCTTCAAAACACCTTGATCTCCACCCTTTTCGGTCATTCACCTCATCTTCAAGACACCTGTATGGTATGTTCACTGCAGACAAGTTATTCTTCAACTTGTCCTTTTACCTAAGCCAAGGACGTCCGACAATTCTTTTACCACCCTCAAATTGACTGTACATCGCAATTTTTGGAATTCTGTCATCGGGCATCCTCAATACATGACCAGCCCACCGCAATTGCGATTGAATAAGGAATAATTCAATGCCAGATATTTTGCATTTTGTGAATAATTCGGCATTTGATACCTTGTCGCGGAGGCTAAGACCACATATGGAGCGTAGACAGCTTTTGTGGAAAATGTCCAGCTGATTAATGTGATGTCTGTATGGAGTCCATGACTTAGATCCATAAAGAAGAATGGAAAGAACAACAGCACGGTAGACAAGGATTTTTGTGTCTAGTCGAATACCCCTTTCGTTCCACAAGCGATGGCGAAGATTTCCAAAGGCAGAAGTGGCCTTAGCAATCCTGTTGACAATTTCATCATCAAGAGAACCGCCCTGGTTCAACTTGCTACCAAGGTAAGGAAAGGACTTGACATAATTGATATCATGACCGTCGACTTTCAGCTTGCGCGCAGGAAATCTATACTCTGGTGGATTTTGCTTTACGCCTTCAACTTGTTTTGGGTAGGGTGTGGCTGATTCACTACCTCAGTCTTCCTTAAGCTAATTGTCAGGCCAAAGGCCTTGCACGCGGCTGAAAATCGATCAAGAAGAACCTGGGCTTCCTCAAAGGACGTGGCTACCAGTGCGGCATCGTCAGCGAAGAGCAAGTCGCGAATAATTTCGGTGCGAAGAAGAGTCTTGGCCTTAAACCGTTGATGGTTAAATAAGCCACCGGATGACCGAAATTGAAACTTGACACCAGTGTCCAAATCATCAAATGCATGTTTCAACATTAGTGAAAAGAAGAGCGCAAAGAGGACTGGCGCCATTACACATTCCTGTTTGGTCCCATTCGTAACATCAAATGGATCAGACATCATACCATCTGAGACAACACTGGCCTTCGTCCCCTCGTGAAAGGAAATGATCACGTTCAGCATGTTTTCTGGAATACCAAGCCTTCTTAAAACTTGCCAAAGAGCATCGCGATTCACAGTGTCGAAGGCCTTCGTCAGGTCAATAAACACCATATACAATTCCTGATTTTTCTCACGGACCTTTTCTGCCACCTGATGTAAGGAAAATATCATGTCAATGGTGCCGCGACCCGACCAAAACCCACACTGTGACTCTGGATACACCTTATCAACGAGACGATTTATGATTCGGTTTAGAATGAGCCTAGCCAGAATCTTTCCTGCAATTGAAAGCAGAGATATCCCCCGATGGTTGTAGACATTCTTGACTCCCTTATTTTTGTAGAGATGTTTGATGCAGGCATCTTTGTAGTCATGTGGAACTCGGCCTGCTTTCCATATCTTTACAAAGAGAGCATGGAGCTTTTTTACCAGCACATGCCCACCATGCTTGTACACTTCAGGCGGAATTGGATCCTTTGGTGATGGGGACTTGCCAGAAGCAATTTGTTTGATGGATTCCCATACCTCCTGAAATTTCCAATGACAATTCTGGAATATCTGGATTCTGAGGAATAGAGGACACAACATCGCTGTCAATGACAGATGAGGTGTTTAAGACAGTTTCAAAGTGCTCCTTCCAACGATTGAGAATATCTGATTTATCAGTCAGCAATGCCTCTCCATCGGCTGTGCTTAATGGGGAAGCACCACTTTTCTGAGGACCAAATACCTCTTTCAGACCATCATAGAAGGCTTTCGTGTTCTTGCTGTCAGCAGCTCCCTGCAGTGCAATTGCATTATTGTACCACCATTGTTCTTTCATAGCTCGGAGAGCTCGCTGTACCTCACCTTTACACTTTTTGTAGGCTGTGTGCTTCACTGTTGAGTTTTTGTCCTCAATCCAAGATTTGTGAGATGAGTGCATTTGGTTAATCAGTGCTTTAACTTCATCGTCACTTTCGTCAAACCAATCCTGGTGTTTCTTTTCGGTATTCCAAGGACTTCTACTGCTACAGCTTGAGTTGCTTCTCGCAATGCTTTCCAAGAAGATTCAACATCATCAGTTACATCAACACCTTCAAGGTTTTCATCAAGCTTATTGGAGAGCTCAGTTCTCTTTTCCCTGGATTTAAGAGGCCGCACATCAATGTGTTTGGGGACTGTTGATTTTTTAACTCTGTGCCTTCGCATATGCAACGACAGTTTACTTCTGAGAAGGGCGTGATCCGAAAGATAGCAAGAAGTGTGGAAAGAGCGAGTGATTTTGAAGTCACTCATGTGCTTCCGCTTTGTTATGACGAAGTCAATAAGATGCCAGTCCTTTGAACGAGGATGCATCCATGTCGTCCTCCAATGCAGAGGTTGTTGGAATATGGTATTGGTAATACAGAGATCAAACTCCCTACAGATTGTAAGAAGTCGTAAACCATTTGCATTTACCTTGCCTATGCCATGCTTACCAAGTACACCGGTTCACGACAGATGGTCACTACCAACACGAGCATTGAAATCGCCAGCAAGAATGAGTTTATCATGGTGTCGAACTCTGGAGAGGACATCACGGAGGGTATCGTAGAAGTCATCCTTCTCTTGCTCTGAACTGGCTAACGTTGGGGCGTAACAACTAACTAGCGTCACCCTGGTGTTTCCTTCTAACTCTAGGGAAAGAGTTGCCACACGATCAGATATGCCTTTGGGAAAAGACGATAAGGAATTTGCCATCTTGGACTTAATGGCAAAACCAACGCCTGATTGGCGGGGTTCATTTTCTGCCTTTCCTGACCAAAAGAAGTCATATCCACCCTTTTTCTCTCGAAGTTGAGAATTGCCAGGCAAGCGAGTTTCATATAAGACAGCAATGTCAACATCATACCTCTGTAACTCAAGAGTAACAAGGGCTGTCTTGCGCTCGGGTGCAGCATTATTATCCTGGAGGGTACGGACATTCCAACACCCTATTGAGAGATTTTTGTTGAGGTTTTTTGTCGTATTCTATTGTTCTGACTGCGTAACTGGATAACCAGACAGCTGCAGCGGGCTGCCAAGTTAAGTGGTGAGCAAGCAATTTTTTAGGTCTCCTTTTATCGCCCCCTCCCCGCCACAAGGAAAGCAGTGCTATCCCTAAATAGGGTTGCTTTATCCCTGATGGAGGACACGAACAGCACAATTGCTCACAGGTTTGTGCTAGAACGGCCATCTACCATCAGCCGCCACTGTGCAGAGATCCGGCTGAGGACTTCCAGTAATATCCTTTACCTGTCCCCGTCGCTTTCACTCCATCGCCAGTGGACTTCTTGCAGGACAGTATGAGATTTTCATAATGAAATCACGACAGGCTGTCAGAAACCCACACAAAGAACTTGATTTAAGTGGTGAAGGTTCGTGTAGGACCATCCACACTTTTTGGAACTGCTGATTAACTCACT
>NC_136510.1:27405726-27420726 GCF_053919585.1 Euprymna scolopes
GTGACGGATTTGCTAAACAAACCTCTGTGTCTGTACAACGGTGTCATTTTGCCTCGAATCCACGCGTTGTTTTTTGGGCGTAAATGTTGGATTTTCGTTTAAAATAACACTTACCATACAAAGATTCGGTTTTAAAAATGTTCACCTGAATAATACACATGAATCTGCTATCTGCGATTACCCTATAAATAACCGTTTTTGTGCCACGAACTTGACATGTTCACGATCCTAAGCAGGTGGCACTCGCCTTTCCATTTAAAAATCCTAGAGACCATTTTTTTTATTAAGTCCTTGAGACCTTCTCTTTGCAAGCAAAAAGAAAATCTTTTATGACTTAATGTGATTTCTATATGATTATTTCCCCGTTTATTTTATTACTTTAAATTATATTTTTCTCCCCCCGCTATATTCATGACAATTTTTTAATTGTAATTTTTCCTCAATTTAGCCCTGTTGAGCGAGGAACGAAACCCAGTTAGCTAGCCTTTTTTCATTTTTTTTATTTTTAAAAATGCATCATGTTAATTGGTCATTATTCAGCGATTATAAAATTTTGTACGCTAGAAAGAATATATATATATATATATATATATATATGTATATATATATATATGTGTGTGTGTGTGTGTGTGTGTGTGCACGCGCGCGTGTGTGTGTAAAAGTATAAGCATAAACTTATATATATATGCATTTATTTTAGTTAAATCTTTTCAAAACAAAATGTCTATCTAAGCTAAACATATTTAAAATACCAGGTCTTTCTTAGTTAATTTGATTCTATATTTTTCTTTCAACATTCTATTTTAAATTTAACTGAAAATTCATTAAAGTACATATTTAAATGAAAAAGATCTTTTTATGATTCTGAAACGCATTTAAATTTTAAGCATTTTAAATTTTATTTCCTCTAAATTTTCATTTTTCCTCACATGGAGTATCCCGCAAGTATACGAACTGTAAAAAAAGTCTCCTTTCACCAAAATACATTTACCATAATTCAAGATGGTTTCTACTCAGCTGAGCATGACTTTTGAAAGACAAACGTTCATTGAAGGATACGTTCTTATCAAGGTTACAAATCTGAAAGATATAAATATATATTTATTTAGAACACACTTTGTATAATAAGCTACATTTCATTTTATTAATTGAAAACCTTATCAATATAGCAAATGATTTCTTGTCATAAATAATTATTGTCGAAATTAGTACCATATCCAAGAATTATGAAAAATGATGAAATGTGAGTTAATTTATAATTGTGATTTTTTTTAATGAAATAATCAGCCCATACATTATATCAAATTTTATATTTTAGTAAGGGGAGGAGCAATAATGTGTGATAAAATTTTGAAAAATTATTGTCGACCATAGTAAGATATTCAATAATTATGAAAAAGGATGAAATGTGAGTTAATTGACCGTTGTGTTTGCAATGAAATAATCAGCCCAGGAAATATATCAAAGTTATTATTATAGTAAGGAGGCGATACAGTTTTAATAAAAGGTCTAGAATAATATGATTATGCCTTCATTCATGCTGAACAGAACGCTCACAGAATGCCCAGCAACAATATATTACGTATGAAAAATGCCGTTGTGGAATTTCCACAGGTCCCGCTAGTCAATATATTAATAACATAAGGATATCTCCATTTACACTGAACATCCAAAGAATGCCAACATCAATATATTACATATGAACGAGTCTGCTGTGGAATTCCACAGGTGCCGCTAGTATATATGAAGAGAAAATGAGAAGGTGCTAGTCTTGCCCTATTATATCGTTAATTTCATGGTAGGTGCTCGAATCAGCTTCAACCTAAAGTTCCACCTTTCAAAACATTCTCCACAGAAACTCGTATACCTGCAGCCACTGTAAATCATTTTTGTTTCCTTCTGCATGGTCATGTGTAACTAAATTGGCCTAAAAAGGAAATGGTCGCTTATTTCGAGTTTTACGTAGAAACTGAAACTGCTTGGTCTTAACTAGGGCACATACATCAATTCCGTTGCCAAGGTCGATGGAAAATTGGCTTGATCATTCTACCGCTCCAGTAGATATCTCACTGCCGGTGCAATCGTCTACCTTTATGAAAACCAAGTACATGCTAAGATTGGGAACTGTTGACACATTTGGGCAGGTGATGCTCGGATGCCTATCGCATTGACAGAGTTTAAAACCGACTTCGTAACCTAGTAGCTGACGCCATTTTCTCTTCCATGAAGCTTCTTTCCACAGAAGCCTATCTCTGCTCTATCGTTATTCTCATGGCAGATGCTTGTCTGAGCTCCAATCTCTGGCCCACCCCTGCTAAACTTTTACGAAAAAAAAAACACTCGTCTAGCCAAAACTACTGTCAAAAATTTCCCCCATCTTCCATCTGTGCCTAAACTTAAACGTGGATTCCATGAACAAAGTGTTTTTCCTGTAGAACTCAGTTTCCCTAGTCTGTTTTCTAGCTGACTATAATATCGTCGTCTTCAATGTGCGCAAACAAACAGCAATACGACTAAATTTAAAAATATATATATATATAACGGTGTGTCAACACGATTATTATCATCTATAGGCACTGTTGCGTCATCTATAACAGGTGATTGTCGTCAAACATAACAAGTGTATAAAAGTCGAGATTCGAAAGTTACATATTGTCCATGTGCCGATTAGATAAATGCAATTACTTACATGTTAAAATATAAACCTTTAAAATACGAATGCGCAACTCTAAAAGCGTGCATTAAGATATTACGGAAAGGATGGGGAGTCGCGAAACGCATTCGGTCGGCGCACGAACTGAATCGACAAGGGAGGGATTGTGTAAGGCAATCAGTAAAGTCCGTCGCGTGACATTTCCAGGTCCTGCTCCTACATTTACGACGTTTGACATTTTCCGCCCGAGCTTCTGGGGAAGGGAGGAGCTAGCAAGTGACAGGCCGCCGACTCGGACGGTCAACTATCTAGACGCCGATTTTCCCATTAACAACACGAAGTGAGGAAAGTCTGGATATATTGTCAATTTTATTTCATCTGACCAGTGCGGGCAAAGACTGCTCAATTTGTTTGATAATTAGTTTATTAAGGAATCAGCGACGACGGCTTCGTATATCAACACGTTTACTCACCATTACGATAATTATTTCCCTTTATCCATTTTCGTAATAGAGAAAATAATTTCATGTAAACCGACCGATTTAATAAGACCGATTTAATAAGATGGTTGAAAATAAATTTAAACATCAAACAAATGAGAATTAGTTACAAATATAAAAAATAAATAAAATGGATAGAATATAAAATAACAAAATAAATAAACAATATTGAGTATTGTGCGAGCCTTTTCTAGTCTCGCACAAAAACACACATTCACATTTCAAGCTATGTCATATACATACGCGCACACAAACATACGCGCCCACGTCAACACACGTACATATATTCACGTTCGCGTACATACACTCACATTCACGTGTATATATACACACACTAACGTATACACATGTACTCACACACGCGCACACGAACGCACACATCGACGACGTCACTTCCGCTTTCTAGGGAAATATACACATGCGCAAAAGACACTCCGGAAACGAGTATAAAATGAAGAGCAACACTCGGCTCCTTCTTTTAGGCCCAGCTTTCAAGCTGGTCGGTCGGTCCGTAGACCGACCGCTCGTACGTCACGCCCACTTACTACTATGTATGGGGCACGAGCTAACAGACCGTATGCACACATTCACACTCTTTCTCTCTCTATCTACTACTGGTCCCTGAGAACACCTTCGCGTAGCTGACTACTAACTGATGTCAACTCTCCATCCTTTGCCTTTGTCTACACGCTGGACTATCATTCCAATTTCCACTACAACACTCATTTCTCTTCCCACGCGCGAACAAACGATAGTGACCCGAACTTGAGATGAACACACCTTTTCTGTCTATAACACCAGTCCCGCAACGAACATTGGTTACACTCGCGCGGACATGAACACATGTTATATATAAAACATTCTTTCAACAGTATATAAACGACGTTTATCTTATCCATCAATTGAGTCTTTGTTTCCTTCAATTCCATTCGTTTCATTATTCTTTTGTAACGGGATTGGGGTATTTATATATCCTAGTCCCCTACAGTATCAACAGATTAAGTTTAAACAATCATTTAAACTAAAAAGTTTCCATTTATGCGGAATTTGCTCATTTTACAATAGCTATAAGGTACACGTTTAAAAGTCGAATTAATACGTGACGATGGTATTTTCCCGAAATATTACAATATATATATATATATATATATATATATATATATATATATATATATATAATCTGCTCTCTTATGATTGAGCACTATCAACGACCCTTGTTGAAATTCAATTAGTTTCAATTTTATCTCGCCACCGGAAAGAAATATATATATATATATATATATATATATATATATATATATATATATATATATATATATTAGAAGTAGAAATGTAAACGGTAAACAAAATTCAACATGTAAAATCTATAATATTTCGACGAATACCTCCAATAAATAAAGATGGTTAATTTATTTAAGGTATTCAGTTGAAAAAAAAATTTTACATGTAAATTTTTTTTTCCACGGAATACCTCCAATAAATAAACATCATTACTCATTACGATTATCATAAAAAATTATCATAATTAAATTATCATAAACGATTATCATAAATAATTATCATAAATAAAGATGGTGTAATAAATTATCATAATAGTTATCATAAATAATTATCCCTATATATATAAAATTAACTCATATTTCCCCTATGATTTTGATCTTAATAGGATCAAAAATCAGAACATTTCATACGAATGTAATATGCACAAACTGCAGCACAATGTTTGTGGTGTGTTATAGGCATATTACCTCTCCACTTCCTCGATAATCGTAGATTCCTATATTTTTTCTGTTGAGAGTTCACTGCAACAATCGGTTAAAATCAATGGAAGTAGTAAAATCTTTTCTCTCTAATTAATTCTTCCTTCCCCCGCCACCACTTACACCGTTTCCGGGATAGTTCACAAGCGGCAGTTGCGGAGGAACGCCGGTTTGGGTTTTCTTTACTTCGTACATGCTTAAAAAACTGGAATAGAATTTTACCGTGCCTTTCCGTTATATGCTTTCTACTAGATGAAACGCACCATGGACTTAACCGACTCGAAGGGTTATTTATGTCATTTTTTTCGCCTTATTTCTTTTTGTAGTTGCTTTAAAAAAACTGGAAGGGAATTATAACTTTCCTTTGCCTTTTATGCTTTCTACTGGGTGAAACGCACCATGGACTTAACCGAATTGAAGGGTTATTTATGCCATTTTTTTCGCTTTATTTCGTTTTGTAGTTGCTTAAGAAACTGGAATGGAATTTTAACGTTCCTTTTCGTTCTATACTTTCTACTGGGTGAAACGCACCATGGACTTAACCGAATCGAAGGTTTATTTATGTCACTTTTTTTCTTTCGCTTTCCGCTGTATTTGTTTTTGTGTATATATATATATATATATATATATATATATATATATATATATATATATATATATACTTCAGAATAGATTTTATTTAACAATCAGTTGTTATGGAAACGTGAGATTGTAAGGTTTACAAAATATTACTGGCAGTAATATTCTATAAGTTATCCCATTTAAACAAGAATTGCTCGATATGCAAGATAGAGCAAATGAATTAAATTGTAATTCAATGAACTTCAAAAAAACTCTCATTGAAATGAAATGAAGTGGTTGAGTTTCATATCAAAGAATTTTTATTATTCTAAACAAGACAAAGAATACTTTAGAAAATTAATCTCCTTAACCTATAGGGTTTCGATGTCTACCATCTCATCAGAGGAGAGAAAATATTATCAAATACTTATAAAGGTATGCACCCTATTTGCTAGTCAGTGAGACATGGAAAGTGATTTTCCATGTCTCACTGAATATAACTTTTTGTCATTCTATATATTGCCCTGCAATTACATTAAGCTTCTTAAATAAGGATTGATACATATTATAAGAAAATATATTTCTACAGAAATATACATATATATATATATATATATATATATATATATATATAAGTAATTCTGCATAGCTTATTCCACTATTATATCTAAACTAGCAGGCCGCCCGGCATTTCCCAGTCGTAAATACGCTTAAATATGATATTTTGATAAATACAGATTTCTATACTTATTATTATAATATATTGAACCCAGCAATAATTTTTAAAGTTTTTTTTACAAAAATGACCTGTGAGCCTCTACCGAGAATCGAAACCAAAACGTTTAATTTACGATTTACTTTTTATTTAACGCTTTAGCCATGAAGACATGTTTGCTGCAAGGCTAAAAATTAAAACATGAACCAATACGCATACATATTCGTAATGCCGTCGTTCGCCATTTTCCTGGCAAATTATTTCTTTTTTTAATTTTCACACTATTGCACTGATTTTCCCTGGCTAAAACCAAAATATAGTTTCACATGGGGTTTAATACCCTATATATTAAGTTTCATGTCTGTATACCAAAAATTGACAGGGGGGGGGTTATATAAAAAAAACATGATAGGAGTATGGATATATGGGGTGTGGATTTTTTCAGTTTAAAATTTTTACATAAAAAACGAACTTAGCAGTCATTTTATTTCTAGGTCGCTGTATCTGTACATTACTCTTCTGTAGTTTATACTAAAAATGATTATTCCATGAGAGAACCGAAAAAAACTAATAGGGAATTAATTAAAATGAATTTTTAAAAGAATATGCAAATTAGCAATGCAATTCCATGACCCATATATAACAAAGTTGTATTTGCTTTTTAGGTAAATAGAAAAAAAATTTAATATGAATATCAATACACACAAAAAACAACAAAAAAACAAATTATAGGAGTACTAGCAGGGAGACCTGACGTTGCGCGGGATTGAATGATGATCAACGAATATTTCACACTCCTATATTTTTATTGTCATCGAAATCCGTGAAATCGCCCGGGAGGAAGCTTCACATGCCTCTATGAAGTAACTTAGTCCAAAATATGTTATTCTACATTGCACTCTAGAGAACTTACTGGGTTTTTTTGTTGTTGTTTTTTGACAATATTATTTTATATAAACTTCCTTCTAGTTAAAAAAAAACGTAAATTTTCAAGTCTTATAAAAAAACGGAAATTTTAAAGTCTTATAAAATTCTTTGCAGTTAATGAAAAAAATTAAGAAATTTACGTGCAGAGTTTGAACCGACAGATAACGTCATGCCAAATAAATAAATAAAAACACGCTATCAACTTGCCCACAGTAGAATTTTCACGGCCTGTTGTTCTATCATTGTTGCTAAGCGACGACATGAAAAAAATGGCTTTACCGATGATAGATAAATTAAAATAACGGTTTCGATTATCGATTATCCGTAATTATCGGGGGCATTCTGAGACAAAACTAAACTAAGATCATTCCCAGACTTATACACTAAAGTTCTGTAAATTTTAAAGAAAATCTGTTCAGTCGTTTCGGAGTCTATAAGGAACTAACTCAAACACGCACAGACAATGCTGCATTTATATAATTGTACAGATAAATTTGCTCCAGTTTGTGCCTATCCCTTACATGTTTGCATTGTATTGGCTTCTACAAATTTGAATTGCCTTTATATACACACTAAACAATGCTTCAAGCAAACTACATTAAACTTTTAAAGGCGTTTTACTCTCAATCAACGCCAAAATAAGGCACGGAAAGTAACGTCAAAGACACGATTACTAACTTAGAACTTTTTTTTTTCCTTTAAATGTTTGGTTCGTATTTTGTTTTATGATACTCTCCCTTTGTCTGAAAAAATATAGAAACACATAATAGTCCGTTTAACCCTTGAGCTGTTAATTTTTTATTTTTTAGCACCTTTTTTTTCTATTACAAAAAATTGCAACAATGGTGTCCTCAATGACTATGGAATTCTTCTTTGCCCTAGCTGCATTAATCAATGAATGAAACCAATGTTTGAATGCTTGTATTTTTTTGTTTTTATTTTTGTTTTTTTGTTTGTTTGATAAACCAATTCTTTTTTCGATGTGAAACAATGTGTGTAAAAATACAATCGTAGCCAAGGGTTAAAATCAGTTGCTAAACACATAAGAAAACATCTGTAAATACAATTCTATTTTTTTTCTTCAGATTTCTTATCGTGTTAAAAAAAAATCAGGCTTAGAAAAATCGAGAGTTTATTTTTGCAAAATATATTTTGGAGTTTTCCCCCAAAATTAAGGTTTTGAACTAAAATCATTTTTAAGGTTGAATATTGTCACTAAATTCGTTTTATATTATTTATGTGTTAAGATTGCTTCAGTATAAAATCAGCACAACCATGTTTGTTTCGGCTAGCGCCATGTTCGTTTTGGAAACAGCATAATCAATACAGTGATAAATATATAAACATGTTTCAATGCTTTTTGATGCATTCAGCACCATTTCCGATAAAAAAAAATAAAACGTCTCTTTAATGTGGAACGTCATTTTCAATTAATGAACTTTAAAATTTGTTGCCACCCGGATATAGTTGCTCGAATCGCACGAATAGAAAATTAATAGGAGCAGTTGCCGTGCCCTTTTCGTACCTTCATTTTTGTCAAAGTAAAACCGGATGTTCAAAAGTGAAGTATTACCGGTTATAGTCAGGATTATTTGCTCTTTTTGACTTCCGGTTTCTATTGTCTATTTAACTGGATAATTAGGCATGGTTAAGCAAACAAGAAACAATTTTTAACATGATGAAAAGTGGGGTGGGCTTTCACGTTAGAAAAATAATTATTAATCAGAAGAAACCATAACCACCGTCGTTCCGTCTTCAGAATGGAAACAGAAGTAAAAAAAGTGCAGACAATCTCGACTACAACCGCGTTACCCTTGCCTTATAGAAAGGGTGTCGGTGTATTTGTGGATCGCCTGATGCCTATCTACTGGGAAATGACGACTGGTCCAATCCAGGCTACATGTGAGACTTATCAGTGGCCCTCGCGTGAGAGCCGTACTAACCCCTTACATTAAGCTGACTTCATTTATTGCAATCGTCAGAAAGAGGGACAGACATTCATATCAACAACTGTGTAACCAACACTTTAGTTGTGATTTTTTATACATACTAAAGGCTTGCCATTTATCAGGATCCAAAGGCTACTCGGGGATAAGGGTCAGTGAGTTTGTCAGGTGGATGCTGAGATAACACTGTGATGATTGGAAACAACGGTTGAAATTAGTAGGATTTGATTAAGAGGACGGCTAAAAAAAACTTGTTTACCTTTACGACGATGTTATAATCAGCAGAGAAACAGCTTCATTGTATTATGTTCCCTAAATGGATAATTATAAGAAAGAAACTTTGTTCATATTTTTGTTTATTTTTAGCCACAAATAGAAAATGAGGGAAAATTGTTGACCTTACTAGTAACTAGGTGAGTGTTTTATTTTTGTTTGTTTTTTTGTTTTTTCTTTTTTTGTTTTTTTTCTTTCTTCTCTTTTTGTTTCGGGTATCCTTTGAGATGAGGCTTCATAATTTGCGTATTCATTCTTTTGCGAACTATTATCATCATTTTCATAGCTGTTCTTGTTTCACCATGTTTCAGTCAACTTATCCGCTGGCCTTCTTCAAGTGATTAACCATGACGTGATTGGAATGCTGAGTCGAGGCCTTTGGCGCAGTCGATAGAGGCACTCAGTCGCTACGATTCCAGGTGAGCATTGTCTGAAGATACGTTTCAAGCCTACCCAAGCAGGCCAGAGGATTAGTTGGCCAAAACGTAATGAGACAACAACTATGGAAGGCAGTAATTACTGGGGATAAGCTAACAGACTCAGCATTCCTATCCCGTTGCGGTTAATCACCTGAAGAAGGACAGAGGATAAGTTGGCCGGCCAAAATGTGATGAAACAACAACTATGAAGATGATTATAACAGTCCGCAAAATAAATAAATAAATGCATGGACGAGTGTTTGTTGTGAATGTTTTACAGGACGGGGATCATAGATTGAAGCTCAGTCGAGCCTCTGTCATGAAAATAACAATAGAGCAGAGTTGATGCAGTAATATTCTTACGAAAGTAAGAACTGGCAGTTTCCAAGCAGTTATATGTAAAATAATAACTTGTGTTCAAGGAATCCATTTTTTTTTATTATTTTGTCTTTGCTAGGGATGGAGCATCCTATCAGATGTTAAGCATTAACTTGTTATCTTATACATTCCAACCAAGATATCTTTTTAAGATTCTAACTGTATCTTTAAATGCAATTTTTTTATATCTTTCTAGCTCTTGATTCACCGGGTATATTTGCCAGATAGTTTTTGAAATTTGACAACGCGACAACTGATGACTGGTAATGAGTGTTGAAAATTGGGCAGAATTTGATTATTTAAAAGGTGTGCTCAAAAAGAAATTGTGTTCATTGTTTTGTCTGCTTTTTTTTATTCACCACGAACAAGGGATATTGTTATTTGGACGTAAGGGGCCACTATTTGAAACCACTATCAATAATTTCCCCTACTCTTTATCTGTGCCTAAACCTAAACATAGATTCCATGAACAAAGCTTATTTCTTGAGAAATACACGCCTGTGGAGCCCTCTTCCTTTCCCCTGCTTTCCAGCTGACTACAATATGATCGTCTTCAAGTCCAACATAAACAAGTTCTAGATGAGTCGACCCTTAAGAAATCCATTTTATCAAATTATTACTTCAAAAAATTACTACGATATTGTCCCATTGACTACTATACACTCAGTAATCCTTATCCTCGAGTGGCCTCCAGTGTAATGTTATGACCCTTTAGGCTGTGATCATAGCGTAGTATCTGTTAACTGTGGCAAGCGGGGTCAATGGTCAAAACAATATTATTATTGTTATTGTATTCTTATTAATTGATTTGAGCGACGGATGGTCGCTTGATCACTTATTATGATTAGAAGAATAAACAATTAAATTGGGGAAGAAATGATTGACGTGTGAATCGCAAAAGGAATGTGAAAATAGAAAATATATGTAAACATGATTTTGGGATTTTGAATAAACAAATAACTAGCTGTGGACATTAGGTTGGTCTGAGACACGTAATTAGGTGACGTAAGAGAACACGTGATGTAGTTAGTTTTGGTGAGATTCAAAGAATTGAGGATTGACCACGAGAGCGGACAGACGTATAGACTGGGGTGGACAGACAGCTAGGGAGCGAGCTGTAAGAATAGAAATGTAGACGAACTGCAGATCCTGTGAAAACCATTTGAGACAACTGTAATAAATTTATATTATAAAAATATAAAGAGTTGTTTTAATGGTTTCACAAATAAGAACAGATGTCTCAATTGGATGGTGCTGATCGCTTCATGGTTCGTCACGGAGCAGCGGAAAGATACAGAAGAACTCTTCAAGAAAAAAACGTATGAAGCATATATTATTCTTCTTACATATGAACTGTAAAAATATCCCGTGTGATAAGTCTGATACAACATGACTCAGTTTACACGTCAATATCATGTCCTCCTGGCTAAACAACATACATACGATTTATACGTTTATTATCTGTCTGTTAAAAGAACAATATCTTACATCCACTAGATAACACATGACACGTTTTAATATATCATCTCCTCCAAATATACAACCAGGCCTTGATTAGTGGTAACTCTGTACAAAAATGTAGGAGGTAAGTAGTGAGATGTCTCTTCATATTAAATTAAAAATCTTTACATGTTAGTACAGTGAGGGAAGCAGGAAACAGAGAAGGAATTTCGATAGTGAAAGCTTTCAGATTAATAGGCTTACTAGCATCTATGGGCATCTACAGTGAACGGGCATGATTTTACTGCTTGCCGGATTTTTTGGGAGTATTTACGTCAAGGGAGCACAAATTCTTCGAGTTAGAGTACATTCCATTAAAGTACTCGTGAAATAAACACAGAGATGAAATATTGCGGCGATGGAACAGTAGTTGGAGCTTGGTTGATAAACGAGACCTATTAGGTTTGTAACTCCTTTTTGGACCCTGCCTAAGAGGCAGAGATCCCAAACTACTTTTTCTTAATTTTCCCACCTAATCGATTAACAACGAATTAATTTCTCCTTTAAAACAGAAGTAGTGCTGAATCTTAAGTTAGAACAAGAAAAAAATGGCCGATATGAGTCAGTCATTAGAGAAGTCTCAATAATCCCTAAAAATCGAAAGTTAAACGAAGTACTGGTAGAAATACACCCAATAAATGTCGCAGTGAAATTTTTGGGCGGGTTTCTACCAGTACTTACAGTTAAAAAAATACACACTTTAAAATAAGCAAAAACACAAAAACTTGTCCAGGTAGGTAGAAGAGTAACTTTGGTAATATTAACATTTAATATTTATGCTGATTACACCACCTTCTTTTCTGGTATTTTTTCGCCCTTCTCGAATCAGTTGAAATATGCAGTTGATCTAGAAGTTGACTTCTGTACAGTTATGGATTTGAGTAAGAAATGGCTTGTTTTGTTTAATCCTGTTAAGACTCAACTATTGTCTTTCAATCGTAGGCGTGTCTTTTTTCATCCTGAGATTCTTATGGATGGCTCTACTCCCAATGAGAAATCGACTCTAAAATTTCTTGGTCTTTCTTTCTCATCAAATCATTCTTGGATATATTAAATCCATTATTCTTTCTGTTTCTTATAAAATCGGGGTTCTCTCTATCGTTCTAAACACTTTCTCACACCCAAGGCTATTCTTTATTTCTACAAATCTACCGTCAGACCATGTATGGAGTACTGTTCTCATATTTGGGCTGATAAATCTTTGTACAATTTGAAGGTCCTTGATAAATTGCTGAAACGTGTCTGCAATTTGATTGACCTCATACTTCTTCTTCTCTGCAACCTCTCTTTAACAGACGTAATGTTGCTAGTCTCAGTCTTTTCTACAAATGCTATTATAGCATGTGTTCTTCAGAATTGTCTGCTTCCTTTGTCACCGCTCATTTGACCTGTTGGTTTTCATCAATTCAATGTTTTAATACTGATTCCTATTTTTTTTCCAAGGAATGCAAGTTGGTTGAACTCTCTTCCTCTGTTTTCTTTCTACCTACAAGCTTGGTCTTTTCAAGACTAAGGTCAATAAGCATCTCCTGTCTTTGCAATAATCAGTTTTTCGTTCTTGTTAGCTCCTTACGTCAAGTGGCTTCATGCTTTTTCCCGAGTGGTTTCCATAAAAAAATTTATCTTTTATATATTTTTACCACTTTTTCGTTTCATTGTCTGTACGACAAAATTACAAATTATTTCTTTCCCAAAATAAGCCATATTTGAATTTGAGGCTTCGTTGTGTGCAATTTCATACTCGATGGTATTCTCGTGACGCATGCTTGTATTGGTGGTCATGTAAAATTATTCAGTTCCAATGTGGACACAATTAAGCGGATGAAGACCCAGGAAAAAGAAAAAAAAGAATAACATTACTATGTAAGTCAGGTCGGAGCGCTCTTTTAACATTCCGCCCCTTCGCCTTTGGCCTGAAGTAGCGCAAGACTAATTTGTGAAACGCCGTTTTCACTCTCTTAATCCCCCCTCAACCCACCTCACCCTCTCTCTCTCTCTCTCTCTCTCTCTCTCTCTCTCTCTCTCTCTCTCGTTCTCCGTGGATAACGTTCTGGTCTGGTTTCAAGCTAAAGAATTGCGTTCTCAATAGACAAGTATCGACCGCGCCGGAAGGTATCGTTTGCCGACTCTGTCTGTGTTTACAGACGAACCGGCTCCACGGATGACAGTCTCCGTTTACGATTTTTTAGTAGGTTGCTCAGTCGGTGGACACGGTGAACACGGGTTACAGGAAAGATTTTCTTTTGCTTTTCGTTTTCTTCTACTTTTTTTTTTAGCAACTATTCCGCTCGATATACGACAGGAGTCGGAAACCTATAGTCCACGGGCCGCACGTGTTTCGTAAATGTTACTTTTGTCGCCCGACAGACAATTGTACATAAACGGGAAATTTGCATTGAATGAATGTAAAATAGGAACTTGCGTAAATGCATAGCAATTTATAAAAGAATGGCGAACTCTGGACAACCAGTAATTATATATATATATATATATATATATATATACATACATATATATATATGTGTGTGTGTGTGTGTGTGTGTGTGTGTGTGTGTGTGTGTGTGTGTGTGTGTGTGTGTGTGGTAATATTTTTGTTGCTATTTTAAACGATAACTATCGGTATAGGTTATTAGCTCATAGATGTAATAGTTACCACAAATAAGTGTTTCGCTGTACTAAGGGCTCATCAGCGCAAATAAATAAAATATAAAATAAACAAAAACTGTGCGTATGTGTGTGAACAATCGTTGAATGTGGAATTATAATGCGCAAGTAATAAAAACTCTCCGAGGTTCCAGAGACGCTCATTTATACCGATAAAGTCGTCACTAAAAATTAATATCACAAATTAACTTGATAAGCAATAAGCTAGCACGTAATTTCCGTCAGAAAGTTGGTGATACAGCGATTGACGAACCCAACTGCGGGCTCTGTGGTCGTGGTTTGACTCCTGACATAGTCAGTCATGCTGATGAGGGGTAATATGGAGAAAAACGTGTTCATAGATAACTATTTTATATTTCTTTTTATATATACATATACTAGCAGACTACTCGGCGTTTCCCGGTTGTAAGATACGCTAAAATATGATAGTATAATTTATGCAGATTCTTTATTTATTATCTTGAATCTTATATATATATATATATATATATATATATATATATATATATATATATATATATATATGAGTAAGATCAAAAGTAGATACATATAAACTAAATATACACATATGTATATTGTCAAAAGTTGGCGACGTCAACCACTTAAGTCGCACAAAACTCCTGTTCAGGTCAACTTTGCACCTATTAGTCCGAACCAAACGATCTGTTTAACATACAGCAAAGTTTGCAAATCTACTGCTGGTT
>NC_136510.1:27428226-27435726 GCF_053919585.1 Euprymna scolopes
GAAAACTACTAATCTGCCCCAAGTTTAAATGTAATATTCGTTTTCAGCACCACCGAAAACCTTTAAAAATGTGTTTTGATGAGTTGGTAAGAAACTTTACATTGACCGATTTTTTTGTTCGAGAAAGGTTCAAAGGTAATTTAAATAAACACTTTTTTTTGTAAAGTTTTTTTTTTCAAGAAAAATTGAAAAAGAAATTATCTTTGTTTTTTTTGAGGTGTTAATTTTATTTTTATTTATTTATTTATTTTTTTTTCTCAAGGAAAACCCAGAAAACTAGAAAAATTGAAACAAAACTGGGCGGGATAGATTTTTTTCTTTTTTTTTTTTTCCATATTAAAACAGATATTGTTGTTGTTTCTTCAGACCGTTGAGTGTGCGTAAATCGTATTCCGCATTCTTCTGGGGGCCTTTCTGCGTTGCTCGCTCAAACTCACACAATGGCAATTGTAGGCCTAGACTTGGCAAATAAAAAAAGGTACCAGTCCGGATGATGTAAAGGTTCAGCATGTGGAAGCCTGACACCTCCAGGCATAGTTATCGCTTACCTTTCCTTGTCCACAATTTTTTTTCTTGACAAAAGTCGAGGACTCCAGTTGGTATTTCCAGCTGCTCACTTAAGGCTGTAAAATTCATATTTGGGGGGGGGGGTCGAACGTTAAAGTATGAAATGGTATGCTTTTTTTTTTACTGATTTATTTTCTTTTCTTCCTCTTCCAAATTGTTGTCTGCTACTTTGAATTTTCAACTCGCGCGAACGCGCGTCGCGTTGAAAACCCTCGCGCTACATTGTCATTGGTTCAGCTTTATGTTTCGTCAGACGGCTTAATTTTCTCGGCGACGCTCGGCTTACTCTGGCTGTTGACGTCATGTTCCGGAAAAAGCCGGGCGTGCGCTGAGTTACGTCTGGATCACTCTCTGAATGAGTACAAACCTTTTTTATCTGTTATTGTTGAGTTATCCGGGAGGGTCACTGTATTTAGTAGTTTTACGCTGATATAATTCATCGTTCTGTTTATAATTGTTTATTTTTTATTTTAAAAAAACTTACAGCCATTGAATTATAAATGGTTTGTTTTCCATACTTATAGGTAAATGTGCACTGAACAGATAGCATAATACTTAAAGTTAAATTCAAATTTTGATATATTTTTTAATTTAAACGCGAAAAAAAAAATTGGTACGCTGAAAACGTACACAGTAAAATAATACGTTGCCAACGGGTTAAAGATGATTTATTTGTAAGAAAATTGTGACAGTATAGTTGTAATACAGAATAGTTGCAAAACATCCCCACCCTTCCCATGTTAAATAATAATTTCTAAATAATAACGTTAATATTTTAGTGCGCAGGTCAAATTCTGCAAAAGTAGCAATTTATGTTTATTGTTTACGCTGTTATGGGTTTATGTTTATGTACGCATACGCAACCGGAAGTCGTAAACCGGATATTGGGTTACAATACACGTTACAAGGTCATTTGAGTTTTATAATTATATAGATTTAATATAAAATAGAATTTTTTTACCATATATTATATCACATACATCGTTATGGTATAATTATTATACCATAAATCGGTATTTTTTAGTTTACCGACCCCTCGGCATTCACCTTTGAATTGTTGACATTTTGAGGGATGCTGTGAACGAATATTGTATTTATTTCTTGCGCAAACGAGCAGTTATTCATATTTGAAGACATTTAGTATCCAACGTAATCACTACAGTTTGGCAAGCAAGATGGCCGCCCGTGCATTTACTAAAAAACTCCAAAAAGAGCCAAACGAAACAAAAAAATGACCCAGGCCTCCTTTCACTTTCTCATGATTCGACAAATCATTATTTTTATAATTAAAAAAAAGACATTTATTCTCGCTTTTTGAGACAAACCGATTTTTTCTTCTGACACCAAACCCATCGCAAATTTACCGTTTGCATGGTATGAACTCCTGGACCCTGGGACATTTTGAAGAAATGTTAGTTTCAATAAAGTGGGGGATGACTTTTCAATGATAATTTAACCTAACATGAGCACCCACACGTTCACCCCCGCCCAAAAAAAACATTTTGTTTATATTGGGGCGGGGAGGGGATGTCGGCGGCGGCCGGGGGGATGTTTGGGGCGTTGTTGTAATTGTACTATCTAGAAATGTTTCCTGTGAAGGTGTGTTTTGCAATGAGCATGAATAAAAGACAAGGTCAGACGTTTAAAACCATTGGCGTAGACCTGACATCAGACTGCTTTAGTCACGGTATGTTCTACGTCTCCATCAGCCGGACAGGAAGTTCAGAAAAACTGTACATTCTGACTCCAAATCAAAGAAGCAGAAATGCAGTTTACCACGAGGCTCTTCAATGAAAAGTTCTACAAAAGGATATGATGAAAAACTGATATGATCTGATTGTGGTATGTTTTCAGTATTCAATGTGTTAGATAAAATTTAAGCATCGAGTTGAAATTTACTTCCCTCTTACAACATCCACTTACTGGAAAGATGCCCACAAATCGCGTACCTAAGTGTGCAGAAAAGTCCCGTGCGATGCGCGGGTATCTTTGCTAGTATATATATATATTGGCAAAACCCAAAAACAAGAAGAAGGAATAATTGATATTTGTAGTTTTTCGGATATTACAATTGTTTCGACATAAATCAGACAATTTTAAATTTTATATTATTTAAAAATTTTCGTAGTAACATCTCATCAGATATGTTTGAAAAAAAAACAAAAAAACAAAGTTTTCACGTATCTACAAATATGAAATATATTCCTTCTTATTGTATTTTTGTTTCTGCCAGTATATATATATATATATATATATATATATATATAAATATATATATATATATATATATAAATATATATATATATATATATAAATATATATATATAAATATATATATATATATATATAAATATATATATATATATATATAAATATATATATATATATAAATATATATATATATAAATATATATATATATATAAATATATATATATATATATATATATATATATAAACTAAAATACGCATCAAGTGCGCTTTAAAGCCAAACACAACGTAATATTAGGAAAATAAATAAATATTTTACTTGCTTTAAATTTATCACAAGTAAAATATTTGTTTATTTTACTAATATTACGTTGTGATTTGGCTTTCAAGCACACTTGATGCGTATTTTAGTTTATTCAAATTAAAACAACGTTTCTATATGAACTCTCATTCTTTATATATATATATATATATATATATATATATATATATATATATATATATATATATATATGTCTTTGCATAAGCAGTAGTTTGTTGCTACACAGTCATGAGGTCAGCAGGTCCAAAAATAACCGATTTTGTTTAAGTAAAATAAAGCAGAGCTATTAAATGATGCCACCTTCTCTTCTACTTTTCTTAGTCCCTCTACCTTCTTCCTCATTCCCTCTCTCCCTACCACCTTCCTTACTTTCTCTTTTTTACGCCTCTAACCCCGCTTCGCTCTCTTCAACCGTTCACCGGAAGCCCAAAAACATTCAACAGACCCGGGTAAATTCCTAACCTCTTCTCAGATATACGCATATTAAATTGAAATAAACTTTTTTAAAAAAGAGAATTTTATGACACATTGACTGTTGAAGGTCTCAGACATGGACGAACGAGCAGCTTCTAGCTTGTTAAAGATAACATCTGTATAGCCCTAGATTTAGAACCTAATCCCCTCAACCAAGACCATCTTAAAAGACAAGATGGCCGGTGGGCAAAAATAATTTAATCTGCTGACGTCATCACAGATAGTCCCTTAACATTTGGTTGCTTGATACCAGTAGTCACCGGTAGTCACTCGTGGATATCGTAACGTCTTGAAGTCAGTGTAATATTTCTTTTTTTATTAAAATGCCTTCACGGTGCATCGTTCCAAATTGCCGAGGAAATTATCGTAAAGGACCAAAAGTGACAGTATTTTTATTTCCGAAAGATAAAGAATTATATTGCTTATGGATTAATGCAGTAAAAAGAAAAGATTTTACACCATCTCCATTCAGCAAAGTAAGTTTTAACGTTCTCCACCCTGTATTTAACACGATGTAACTATAATTTAATTCAAGATTATCATCCTAAGTTTTTACCATTCAAAAGAAGAAGCTTCGGTACTGGTCGCGATTAGAGTTCCCTGCCGAACACCCTAAAAAAAACACTGACTTCTCCCCACGCATGAGCAAAGGACATGTTTTAGTTGCCATAGTAACTAAACGATCATTAATTTTTATCGACTTTGTTTTACTGTTTATGAATATTGAAATAAAAGATATTACTACACATTTATTAATAATATCTCACTTTTAATCACTTTTATCGACTTTTATTTTACTGTTTTACAGTTTATGTCTCACTTTTATCGACTTTTTCTTTTCTTTTTTAAATGACTACGTTTTACTGTTTATGTGTCACTTTTATCGACTTTTTCTTTTCTTTTTTAATAGCATTTTCTTAAAATGAATATTAAAATAATTTCCCAACTTTTTTCATTTCTATGTGTTTTTAGTTTGCCTTCCGTTAAACTAATTTATTGTTCGTTTTTCAGTTAAACTAATTTATTGTTCGTTTTTCAGTTAAACTAATTTATTGTTCGTTTTTCAGTTAAAGTAATTTATTGTTCGTTTTTCAGTTAAACTAATTTATTGTTCGTTTTTCAGTTAAAGTAATTTATTGTTCGTTTTTCAGTTAAACTAATTTATCGTTCGTTTTTCAGTTAAACTAATTTATTGATCGTTTTTCAGTAAAACTAATTTATTGTTCGTTTTTCAGTTAAAGTAATTTATTGTTCGTTTTTCAGTTAAACTAATTTATTGTTCGTTTTTCAGTTAAAGTAATTTATTGTTCGTTTTTCAGTTAAACTAATTCATCGTTCGTTTTTCAGTTAAACTAATTTATTGTTCGTTTTTCAGTTAAACTAATTTATTGTTCGTATTTCAGTTAAACTAATTTATTGTTCGTTTTTCAGTTAAACTAATTTATTGTTCGTTTTTCAGTTAAACTAATTTATTGTTCGTTTTTCAGTTAAACTAATTTATTGTTCGTTTTTCAGTTAAACTAATTTATTGTTCGTTTTTCAGTTAAACTAATTTATTGTTCGTTTTTCAGTTAAACTAATTTATTGTTCGTTTTTCAGTTAAAGTAATTTATTGTTCGTTTTTAAGTTAAACTAATTTATTGTTCGTTTTTCAGTTAAACTAATTTATTGTTCGTTTTTCAGTTAAACTAATTTATTGTTCGTTTTTCAGTTAAACTAATTTATTGTTCGTTTATCAGTTAAACTAATTCATCGTTCGTTTTTCAGTTTTGATTTAAAAAAATATTGTTCATATGATTTAAAAAATATTCATTTCGATTTAAAGAAAAATTCATTTCGATTTAAAAATTCATTTCGATTTTTAAAAATATTGTTTTTGATTTTGAAAAAATATTGTGGTTCATTTGCATTTAAAAATATTGTGGTTCATTTTGATTAAAAAATATTCATTTTGATTTAAAAAATATTGTTCATTTTGATTTAAAAAATATTGTTCATTTTGATTTTAAAAAAATATTCATTTTGATTAAAAAATAGTTTAATTTTAATATTTGTTTATTGTCTTAACTCATATCAAATGTTTTGCTTGTGTTCTGCTTCAAATATTCATAATCTTATATGCATAATTTACATTTAATTATATTAAATAAACTTCAAGTTTACTACAAATCAAATCGTGTTCCTTCACTTTTTTAAAATGTAATTTATAAGTAATTAAAGAACGCATTCTAATCTTTAAAATCTATAATACAACGAAATATTCAATTGCTTATAATACTTAAACAAACAACTTGTGTTTTTTTTTTATAATTTTTTTATTATTAATATTAGATGAGTTTCAGTATAAATCATCGTGTTCTTTCTTTATTTCTTTATTTTAATCCAATTTTGAAGTTTTGTAACGCTGTCTGTAAACATTACTGTTCATTATTGACAGTCTAAGAGTTCCACATATCTTGCTTGTTGGGACCTCGGCGATGACGTCATTTTTTCAGCTGGCTGGCCATCTTTATAACGAAGGCCACGCCTCAACCCACAAAGTATAACCCCTAACACCAACACGAAAATGAATAAAGTCACCGATAAATAAGTAAATAAACAGATACGAGAATGAATAAACTAATAAATTTGCACCCAATTCAACCCTCTTATTCACACTCATGATAAAAAAGCCTTCTTTTGCTGAGGATAGATTTTCGCTCTTCATTTAGAAGTCCGTTTTCGAAAATAAGGGTTGTTGCCTAATGAGGTCTCTAGTTAGTAAATACTAGTAGACCGAAACATGCTCATAACTGTGTAACAACAAACTACTGCTTATGAAAAGACAAATGTAACCTGCTCTACGTATGTATTGAGCACTCTTGTATGAACCTCGTTATATTTCACTGGTTACCCTACTTTTGGAAAATAGCAACCTCAAATTAGTTTGAATAAATTAAACTATATATGTGTGTGTGCGTGTGTGTGTGCACGCGCGTGTGTGTGTAAAATATATACGAGTATGTATATATATACACATATATGTGTGCGTGCGTGTGTGCGTGTGTGTACATATATTACAGTTTTATCATATCTATCTCTCTGTCTATCTACTTACCTATCTACCCACCTCACGTGCCTTCTCTGTCGTCCTCCCGTCTCTCTCTGTCTCTCTCTATCTCTCTATCTCTCTCTCTCTCGCAATCTATTAATTTCATCGTTACTTATGAACTCCATCACTTAATTCCGTAGTCTTTGGTTAGTCGTGCTTTTTCCGAACATTTCCTTTCGTATGCAATAATCGTACGTGATTATCTATTATTAAACATCAATCGCCATTTGTATTCCTGCATCGTTTGAAAACTCTTTTCTCTATTATGAACGCCCCCCCCACTCCTTCTCTCTTTCTTTTGTGACGCATGCACATCAAGAGGTCGACTCCCTTTCCTTTCCACCTCTGGTTGCACAGCATCCCCATAACTTCAAGATGGCCATTACCAAGCCGCATCTTCTGAGAATGGATCATGGGATCTTTTCTTGTTGCTTACTCAGCGTTTCCCATTCCGGAATTAGTTTTCCCCGAAAGCGACGGATAATTCCTCATAAAGCAGGGAAGTTTAGGTTTACAATTCGGAAATTTGCGAGAGAGATTTAAAAATAAAAGAAAAATAGAGAGATAATTTTGTACTTGTGCAGTATAGATATCACAAAAAATTTCAGTTACTTATGGTGATTCCCTTCTGTTAAGGTATCCATACGCTCAACGAACAGAACAAACTTTACTTATGCAAACAAAATATAAATTCGACGGTATATATTAAAATGGAAATGTGGAAGACATAAAGCTCAACGTTTCGCCTAGCTATTGCTCGGGCTTTATCAAGTGTAAAAAAAGACCACAAAATTCGCACATAATAAGAAGTATCTATAAGTTTGGGGAATACAGAGT
>NC_136510.1:27440726-27448226 GCF_053919585.1 Euprymna scolopes
TCAAGTAAATTTCACAGTGTATAAAGATTATTTGATATTGGAGATATTCATAGTCGTACTTTATTTCCAAAAGAGGGGAAGATATAACATGTGAGAAATATTTGGAATCAAGTCTCCACTTGCTGTTATTTCAGATCATTTGAAACCATAGCAGCAAGTTTTAATCTCCCGTCTCCCGTCCATCAAGGACAGAACGTTTGGGGATATATATATATATATATATATATATATATATATATATATATATAGAGAGAGAGAGAGAGAGAGAGAGAGAGAGAGAGAGAGAGAGAGACAGAGAGAGAGAGAGAGAGAGAGATTTTTTATTTTTGTTTTTTTTTCAAGCGATACATACGGTTAATATTGGCTCCGCCTCGAAGCTCATTTTTTTATTTACTTAGAAAGTCGCCCTTTTAATTTGTTTGGACGTATATAACATTTTTTTATTTATTTATATATATATATTTATTTTATGTATATATATATATATATATATATATATATATATATATATATATATATAGAGAGAGAGAGAGAGAGAGAGAGAAATAAAAAGGAACAAACCGTATTATGTGTTCATCAACGTTTCATCTTTATTTCGAGACTTCCTCTGGATGAATGACGAAATAAAGACGAAACGTTGATGAACACATAATGCGGTTTGTTCCTTTTTATTTGTCTATTTTGCCGGAATCCTATTTCCATTATTTTCATCATATATATATATATATATATATATATATATATATATATATATATATATATATATTAGTGTTGGAATGATTAATCGAAATCGTAATCAGGAAAATCTTTGCATATTTTTCGATGCCAACAATGACTCTTTAATTATCTTTCTCATTTGATTTTTTTTTTTCAAACAAAATATTCCACTACTAGTAATAATAATAAAATAATAAATATTTATTGATTTTCTGCTACCAGTAAAACTAAAATCTATAGATCACCTCTGCAAGTATGTTTTTACGTTTGAGAAAACATATGCACATATAAGATGTGTTTTACGATAATTGGGGAAACAAATAACACCTTTACGGTTAAATATTTAGAGATTTATATAGAATCAAAATCGGAATCGGTAATTGAATCAGAATCGGGAATTTAGGACGGAATCGTTAATCGGGGATCGTCTCATCGTTAATACATATATATATATATATATATATATATATGGAAAACAGAAATTAAGAATAATATAAAGTATAATTTTTTTTTTAAAATAGCATAATAATATTAAAAAATATATAAATAAGTTCAATGTTTGTATTTATGTGTATGCGATGCTTGTGTGTTTCGTATAGAAAGAAATGTTAGATAATCTACACGAAATTTAAAACTGTATTCTTATGTAAAATTTACCGGAGATAACAATTGAAGTGTTCCTCAATTTCCAAGTGCAATGAAACCATGAACGTATAACCCCTTTAAAACATCATTATTTTTTATGAAAAATAAATCATTTGTCATGAAATTTTCTGGGGAAGACAATGGAGCTGGTCCAAAAGCCCTGAAGTCTTTCTTAACTTAAAGGTGCTATAGGGGGGGAAGGGATTTTGTTTAAAACTACTAGTATGATGTCCCTTTATTAAGTTTCCAAACCTTTTGTGTGCAGGCATTTAAAATTGTCGTAAACTCTTGAAAATTCAGTATGTTATTGCTATACATCTTATGAGATGACTGGCTTATTTTTATTATTTAAGATTCAAAAGAACAGCTACAGCAGGAATTGGAATACACCCTACTAAAGCCTGATTGTCACAGCAGATTAATTTCAAAAATACAATCTGGACGTAAGGACACTTTAGAAGAACAATATGCAAAAAAAATTCTATTTCAAACTTGGACACTGCCACAGAAACGTATGGAATGCTTTAAACTGCGTTTGGACCATGTTGTATGAATCGAGCATCAGTTTTTGAGTGGCATAAGAGATTCAAGGAAGGCAGAAAATCTGTGAGCGATGATGAGAAGTGTGGGAGGAATTATGAGATCAGAACAGTACGGTCGATTGGCTAAATAAAGAATTTCATGGATAAAGACCGTCGTGTGTCTGTAGAAACAATAAGTGCAGAGTTTGATGTCAGTGTGGGAACTGTGCAGAATTATTCATGAGGAATTGAAGATGCGGAAGATTTGCGCGAAGTTTGTCCCAAGATGTCTAAGAAGAATATCGCAGACTATTTAACCAAGAAGAGCATCGACAATGTCTCACCTTCCCCATAGTTCAGATCTTACACCCTGCGACTTTTGGTTATTCCCTAAGCTTCAGAAAAAACTTAGAGATTGTTATGAAATAATTGAGAAGATAAAAGCGGCTGTGACGAGAGTTATTGACACGCCTATACAAGAGGACTTTCATGGGGCCTTTTAGAAGTTGTTAGGGCGGTACAACAAGTGCATTGCAGCCGGAGGAGATTACTTCGAAAAGGAGTAGATTTCCGCGTGTGTACTCTCAATAAAAATGCCCATACGAAAAAAATCTGGAAACTAATTGAAGGCACCTGGTATATTATATATGTTTTTGAAATTAATAGCTATATCATATGTACAAGATTTCCACTGAAAGACAATGGAAGTAGTTCCAAATCGATACGTTAAACCTATTTGTTAAATATTTGCACGCATTTTACCCCTACGTTACTCATTAAAATAGGAATATGTTTAAACTTCAAATGCGTATATTCGATTTTAATGAAATTCAAACAATATACATAAAGAGATTAATTCAGAAAGTTTTTCACTGTCGCATTTATTTCCGTTCATATTAAAGAACGAAACAGGAGAGAGGACCAGTAAACCAAAAAGAAAATAAGTGACTAAACACACAAATGAAGTAGTAGTTATATTCTCTCAATCCCGAACAAAGTTGCATCTTAATGCTATTTTCCTGAAACTCCATGAGATAAGAAATAAATTATTTGAATCTCTTGTTTTTTAACAATAAATTTTGTAAATTTTTGTCATGGATCATATAATTCTGCTCGTACGTTGATGTTCTATCAAGAATATGGAACATATTTTAAAGATAGAAAGGAAATATTCATTATATATATATATATATATATATATATATATATATATATATATATATATATATAATATTTACTCTCTATATACGTATATATATATTATGAATATTTACTATATATATATAAATATAATAAATATTTACTATATATGTATAAATATAATAAATATTTACTACATATGTATATATATAATTAATATCTACTATACATACATATAATGAATATTTACTATATATATATATACATACACACATATATATATATATATAATTAATATCTACTATACATACATATAATGAATATTTACTATATATATATACATACACATATATATATATATATATATATATATATATATATATATATATATATATATATATATATATATATATCAAAGGATATATTATGAGTGTTCTTCGAAATAAAAAATATCTGCTCTTGCATACGTAATTTAGTACAGGTTATTTCTCAGATACTAAACGCGTGCACACACACAGTTATACACACACACACACACATATATATATATATATATATATATATATATATATATATATATATATATAGAGAGAGAGAGAGAGAGAGAGAGAGAGAGAGAAAGTTATGAAAACATATTTATGATAATTACTTTTCACAGATGCTGCCGTGAATCGACAGGCTGAAGCGCGGAAACCTTTGTGTAGCTTAATTGCAATAATGTTTGTTTCCATAACTTGCTACCTAGCTCTACTAACTGTTTGAGTAAATATCAAAGTGTCCGATACATTAGTTAGATTTTCTGTAAATTCTATATTCTTTGAAATAAAAACATATGCTCCTGCATACGTGATTTAGCACTGGAAGTTTCTTAGGTACAAAATTCTCGTGCACACACATGCATACATGCATTATATATATATATATATATATATATATATATATATATATATATATATATATATATATATATATGTATGTATGTGTGTATATGTATATATATATATGTGTGTGTATGTGTACATATATAAATATATATATATGAATATATATATATGTATGTATATATATATATATATATATATATATATATATATATATATATATATATATAATCGTAATTTCTATGAATTGTGGTAGCGTGTCTGCATCCATGCGTGTCGCATGAGCAGATATATATTTTGTAGCCTTCCTTTCCTCGTAAATATTTGATGTTACCACTGCATTTTCCCTGATTGGGTGATTACATCAAAAGAACGGGCTGATTATTTATATTATCAAAATTTACCGTTGGTTTAGACAAAGGAAGAGAGGGAGAGAGAGAAGTAGACGAAAATGAAAGTGAAAGTGAAAGTGAAACTAAATTGATAATGAACAAAGCAAAAAAATGAATAAACTACATAATGCAAATCAAATCAATTCGTTGAATTGATTTTATAGTTAAGTTTATTTATCTTATACTATATTTAGATGGATAAATACATTACAAATATGAACAAACTGAATATATATGTGTGTGTGTGTGTGTGTGTGTGTGTGTGTGTGTGTGTGTGTGAATGTTTGTAATTAAATTATTTATATATGTTTGTGTGTGCGTGGGGGAGGGCTCACGCGCGCGTGTCTGTGAAAATTTGAAATTAAATTAAGTGAATTAAAATTTATTATCCGGCAAAGAATACAAAAAATTAAAGTTTTTTTCCTTAATCCATAGATTTTCAATAAATGACTCATCTCATCAGAGAAAATGTTTTTAGCAAAATAATGTTTATAGGCAGTCAGCAATTTTGCTATTCAGTACATAGATTGGCAAACTTAAAAGCTTGCACGAAAAGGCTTCAAAAAGGCAAGATTTAAAAAGATATTTCAGGGTGTAGTTAGGTTCAATGAACTTTAATTTTTCAGTGGTATATTATTAGATAATCTGTAATTTGAAAGTATTTTAAAATTTCGGTTATTATATATATATATATATATATATATATATATATATATATATATATATATATATTAATTTATGACAATATATATGGCGATTAAACTACACAGAATATTCCGCGTTTCATATATATTTTTATAACTTACTATCTAGCTCTAACTATGTATTGAGCACTGTTGAAGTAAATACTTTTTACGCATAAAATTGTACTTTCGTATATTAATTTATGTGATTAAATGAAGTAGTTATATATATATATATATAATTAACTGAAGTTTTGTATGTATGTGTGTATACAAATATGCATATAATATATATATATGTGTGTGTGTGTGTGTATGTGTGTGTGTATGTGTGTGTGTAAAGATAGATGCATTTAAATATATGCATCACAATACTTGTTTCTACTCAGATATGAAGGCAAACACACACACACGTGCACGCACACACATACATATACATTTTATATATACATATATATATATATATATATATATATATATATATATATATATATTCAAAAGAGGTAGGGTTCAGTTTGCTAATTATGTGAACTTAATTGAATATAAATATTAATTTTCATAGATGGAAACGCTCAATAAACCAGATAAGTTACAGAGCTTATTATAATTATACACAATATCGCAAGAAATAGTTAAATTATAAATAATATTTTTCTAATATCTTTTCTTTAATGGGAAGGAGGCATTCTTTGAAACTCTGCAGAATAAGGAATTTCTGAATATTCATTACGTTTCATGTCGAATAATTTGTTTGCAAATCCTATTTTACAGAGTTTAAATTATGTATGTATGTATATATTTTTGTATACATAAAGAAATATGTGTATATATATTTATATATATGCATATACAGGGTGACCCCTTCCGCCCCAAAAAAACAGAGGACATTCAATTGTTTTTCTGAGCATTTTACAGTCAACGGAGAAAAAAAGGCCAAAGATCTTAGTGTTTTGATGATATGTTTTGAATATAATAAACTAGTTATGACCAAAGTTGCATTTCATTCGGACAAAACACTAAGAAACTGGGCCTAATTAGAGCTGGGGCCCTATTTTGGGGGGTAACGCTATATATATATATATATATATATATATATATATATATATATATATATATATATATATATATATATATATATATATATATATATATATATAGGAAATTTATTACTGTGAGTCCAGAATGAGTTATATATGTATATATATAAATATGCATATGTATATATATTTATAGACTTAATCTCCCTCTCTCTCTCTCTCTCTCTCTCTCTCTCTCTCTCTCTCTCTGTATATATATATATATATATATATATATATATATATATATATATATATATAAATATGCATATGTATATATATTTATAGACTTAATCTCTCTCTCTCTCTCTCTCTCTCTCTCTCTCTCTCTCTCTCTCTCTATATATATATATATATATATATATATATATATATATATATATATACTAAATAAATACTAATAAGCTCACATGTACTAAACTAACAACAATACTAGTTCTCAAAAGTGCCCAATACATATGTAGTTGTTAGTAAAATGAAATAAATATTAGGAAAATTTTGTGATGCTTAATGAGCCTGACGATTCCCTACGGGGATGAAAGGTGAAAGCCTCTGTGTAGCTTAATTACCATCCATATAGGTTTTCATAATGTTATATATATATACATATATATATATATATATATATATATATATATATATATATGTATATATATACATATATATATATGTATATATGTATATATGTATATATATATATATAAACATACATATATATATATATATATATATATGTATATCAATTTACATGAACTCGATTACGCAATGTATATATTTATCTACGTTGAATAAAAGATTTTTAAAAAGAAACAATAAAATTCAGCAATCCTGTACTTTCTAATAATATATATTTAAAAAGGATTAAATATAAAACGATCTAAAATATATATATATATATATATATATATAAGCGGGATAAGAGACTGATAGAAATTCAGATGAAAATCCTGATAGATATTACTTGAAGTAATACTTTCAAGGAGATCCTAGCCAAAAAAGGAAAAGCTCAATATTTAAGAATAGATCAATATATAAGTTTCGCGGTTCAATATATATATATATATATATATATATATATATATATATATATATATATATATATACTCATATCAATTTCCTTTTTTTGTGCATTGATATTCATATTGAAAAACTTTTCCTATTTATTTAGAAAGAAATACAACTTGGAACTGCATTCATCTACAACAGATTTAGCTAATTTGCATATTCTTTTAAACATTCATTTTAATTAATTCACAATTAGTTTTTTCGGTTTTCTTATGGGATGATCATTTTTAGTTAACTATTACGTGTAATTATATTCATGCAGATATTCTACATGATTTATACTTGCGTAATATTTGCGTAAAAAGCTTATAGAAAACACAAAACTCTTTCTATATATATTTATGCATGCGTAGATATATTTGTTTAAAAAATTTTACTTA
>NC_136510.1:27460726-27463226 GCF_053919585.1 Euprymna scolopes
TTTGTTGGTAAATAAGCATATTAGCATTTAATAAGGATGTTTGTAATGTGGTAAAGGGCTGGAATGGTGAAAGAGGGTGTGACCACGGGTAAATAAGTAGAAATAATATATGCGATATTTTTCTTCAGAATTTTTTTTTTTTTTTCGTAAATCTGTCCGCTACTATTGCGTAGAGTTCAGAATGATGGAGAATGCATATAATTTATATATTTCCATATTTCAGGAGAAATTTATCCAAAATATCACAAGTCTTAGTAAATACTTCTATAGTTAATACTAAAGTAAAGATATATAATAATGTTTAATTGCTGTAAATATTGTTTTTCAGTAAAGTGGTAAGCATATTAAATTAACGTAATACGAGCCGAAATTTGACCTTGGTTTACCTTCGGCAGCCTCTTACCTCTAGCCTTCCTTATTTTGTCCTTTAGTCCTCACATTCCGTCAACGATATTTCTGACAAAGGGAAAGAATTGCTGTTGTTTCTAGGTCGGAATCTATTCTTTCTCACACTTTGGCTAGTTTTTGACCTTGAAGTATAATTTTTTTTCAATCTCCTTACATCAAGTGGCTTCATGCCTTATTTGGAGCTATTTCCATAAAAAATAGTTGTGAGTAAAGTAATTAGCCACTATCCACCTGGTTATTTAAAGAAGTAAGATACCGAACCGAATTAGAAGGGGTTAAGTTAAATGCTATATTAAAGAAATAACTTAAGGAAAACAGAAATATGTCGCCATTATTAACGTTTACCAATAAAAAAAATTTCTTTTTAACAATCGGATCTAACGAAAGATATATATATATATATATATATATATATATATATACCAACACAAAAATATGTTGTCCTTCATAATAGCAATTTATTAAGGACTGTAGTCTAGATCACATAAAATCTTAACGCTTTTATGAGGGAACTTACGTTGGCCCAAATGTTTCCGACTGCGGTTTACGGAATAAATCGGAAATAATCAGTAACAAAAAATATTACCGAAGTCACAAAATAAAAGTAAAAATATAATTTAAAAAAAAACATCAAAAAGGCAGACGAAACTACTTTTATTTTAAATTTATCCCCCTCAAATAAAAATAAATCATCATCATCATCATCATAATATATATATATATATATATATATATATATATATATATATATATATATATATATATATATATATTAAGTAATGTGATTTATAATTTAAAATTCAAAAATTTAAAAAAATTTTAAAATTTAAAAATCAAATTTTAATTAAATTAAAAATCAGTTTCATAAGAAGGAACAACAACAAAATCAATTATCTGTACGATCGTTTCGGAAATCCGTGCTTTTTATTGTGGTATATATGAAGTTATGTAGAACAATTATATATAGTTTTTTGGTAAGCAAGGTCTCCTCATCAGCAAATTTAGGAGGGTTTTTTATTGAATTTAAAAGCACGGATTTCCGAAACGATCGTACAGATAATTGATTTTGTTGTTGTTCCTTCTTATGAAACTGATTTTTAATTTAATTAAAATTTGATTTTTAAATTTTTTTTAAATTTTTAAATTTTAAATTATAAATCACATTACTTAATATTGAATTAGCTCTAGGACATTTAACTATCGAGCTTATTATATATCTAAATTACAACGAGCACTTTCTATTTCCTGTATTTTAATTAAACTAGTAATTTCACTGTTACATTAAAATACACTCAGCTCTTTAGACTATTGTTCTAATCTCCTTTAAATTATATATATATATATATATATATATATATATATATATATATATATATAATGTACTGGCAGGGCGCCCGGCATTGCCCGATCGTTAAATACGCTTAAATGTAATATTTTGATTAATGCAGATTTTTTTTATTTATTATATTGTACCCAATATATAGTAATGATTTAAAATGTTAAAAAAAAAATGATTCGTACGCCACGACCAAGAATCGAAACCTAAACGTTTAGCTTATGATTTATTTTGTCCCCTATTGTTAATGACTAGGCTATTAATAAATATTTGCCGCAAGACTAAAAATTAAAACATGAACCGATAATTACTACGTTATGTACGCATATTCGTAATGCCGGCATTCAACCTTCGCCAGGCAAATTTCTTCTTTTTTTTTTTTCACACTTTTCTACCGATTTTCCCGGGATAAACCCCAAATATAAAGTTTCGCATGGATTCTAATACCTTATATATGAAGCTTCATGTCTGTAGACTAAAAAATGTAAGAGGGGTTTGGTAGGCAAAACTTTTCCAACAAATATATTTACGCATGCATAAATATATATATAGAAAGAGGTTTGTGTTTACTATAATCTCTTTACGCAAATATTATGCAAGTATAAATCATGTAGAATATCTGCATTAATACAATTATACGTAATAGTTCCTATTTACAATGCCTCCTCACGGGACAGAGTTAGACACCAGGGTCGTTTTTTTAATGTGGAGAAAAGGAACAAAAATGTTTAATTGCCTCAGTCGCAAAGGATTTCT
>NC_136510.1:27468226-27470726 GCF_053919585.1 Euprymna scolopes
TTAACTTCTTTCCTCACGCATTATTTTTCTTATGATGTGAGTCTTGTTTTGTTTTGTTTTATTTTATTCTGATATTTTTTGCATCTCTGATAAACAAACAAAAAAAATGATAAAAAAATGAATATTTACGACATTCAGGATGTTGTTAGTCAGCACGTGAATGTAATAAATTTAACAGATATAAAAAAATAAATAAATAAACGACATATATGGATGACAAGTTCGTTCATCTTTTAATGGCTATGGATATTGAAAGTAAGTATTTCCCTGTATTATTTGATATGGTCCAGCGGTGAGGGGACAGGGGATGAAATCGAACACTTCGCCTGGGTTCCGGTGCAGGACTCCAAAATTTTTAAATAATTTTGTGGATCATATTAATTTAAATATTTTTATTTTACCTATTCCTCCTTTTCAAAATAAAATGAAACAATTCATAAATATTGTTTAATACTGGGTTAATACTTTGCTCTGATGTATATATATGAACAAATGATTAATAAAACATGTTAAAAAAGCATCTTGAAAAAGAGTTAAATACATATTTAATTTTAAAAAGGAAGCACAAGATAAGTGGATAGTCCTTAATCCGCGGCGTTTCGAAGAAATACTTTCCTTCTCATTAGAGGGCAGGAATTAGCAAAATGCGGGATCGGATTTTGCATGTAAAAGTATTTAATGAAACCAAAAGTAAGTCACAGATCTTACTTGGTTTAAAAAGGGTAAGGTAAGGGAAATAGGAGGTAAAAGAAAAAATGATAAAAAGATTTCACATGAATAGATAGTCCGGTGAAGGGCAAAAAATCCAAGAATGGTAAAATCCAAACACGAATTAAGAACTTCCAATCCACAAGTAAGTCCATATTATAAGCTCTATTTTCTTTTCGGTTTTATTGAGCTTTTACATCTGGCTGAGATTACTTTACTTTGAAATATTAACTCTTTAATATTTATAATATATTTTAAGTTTACCATTTTGATTACCTTGGTAAACTTATTGTAATTTTTATTTCTTATATATATATATATATATAATGAATAAATGACAACAGTCTATATTCCAAAGTCCATGATGTTGACCATATTACAATTTATTCCTTTAATTCAGTTGACACTTACAATTCTTTACAGTATCTGTTTCGTAGCACAAAATCATTCACTAAATTATTATATCAATCAGTGAATCTATTTTACGCTTAACTAATCAGAAGAAATAGCAACAATCAATCCACCAAAAGGAAATAAAAATGCGTTTTTACAGGATGAAAAAATCCGAAAATTGGAAGAGAAGCTGCAAATGCCTAATAATTTGCTTACATTATGCTATTTTGAAACAATACACATATACCAATATATATATATATATATATATATATATATATAATTTAAAGGAGATTAGGACAATAGTCTAAAGAGCTGAGTGTATTTTAATGTAACAGTGAAATTACTAGTTTAATTAAAATACAGGAAATAGAAAGTGCTCGTTGTAATTTAGATATATAATAAGCTCGATAGTTAAATGTCCTAGAGCTAATTCAATATTAAGTAATGTGATTTATAATTTAAAATTTAAAAATTTAAAAAAAAATTTAAATTTAAAAATCAAATTTTAATTAAATTAAAAATCAGTTTCATAAGAAGGAACAACAACAAAATCCATTATCTGTACGATTGTTTCGGAAATCCGTGCTTTTTATTGTGGTATACATGAAGTTATGTAGAACAATTATATATAGTTTTTTGGTAAGCAAGGTCTCCTCATCAGCAAATTTATATATATATATATATACGTTTTATTTTTTAATTTTTTATTACCGTATCTTTCTGTTAAGTTACATTATTGTTTCTAAACGCATATTTACTCTACAACAGTATTGCGCACTTTCTTCAGTTTTTATTAATTACCATTTCCACTATATATATATATATATATATATATATATATATATATATATATATATATATAGAGAGAGAGAGAGAGAGAGAGAGAGATACAGAGAGAGAGACAGAAGGGTGATAGATAGGTAGATAGATGTTTAAGAAGCTCAATAAAATAAAAGAGCATATAATGAATAAATGACAAACGTCTATATTCCAAATGTTAACCATCTTACGATTTATTCCTTTCATTCACATACTTCTCGAAAGTATGTCTTGTAGCACAAAATTATTTAATTATATCAATTAATGAATTTATTTTTCCCTTAACTCATTAGAAGAAATAACAACTATCAATCAACCAAATTCATTGCTTAATTATTCATATATATATATATATATATATATATATATATATATATATATATATATATATATATATGAATATATATACCAAATTCATATATATATATATATGTATATATATATAGTCTTTGAAGTTTTTTAACATTTGAAACTACACAAAAAAATACTTTTTATCATTCGTTAAAAAAAAAAAAAAAAAAACACTTAGTCAGTAAGTCATTTAATTACCTGCAATCACTGCATCAACTCTCTCGAA
>NC_136510.1:27478226-27545726 GCF_053919585.1 Euprymna scolopes
TTGTAATAATTTTACTTAGAATTCTTCATAAGTTTTGGTTTCGGTTTCGATTATAGAGTAAAGACTCAAGTTATATATATATTTAATGTATATATATTTTTTCTCATAATATTTGGTTTCGGTTTCGATTCAAGCTTATACACTTAAGTCTATTTTAATTCGGGTGAATATCACAGAAAGTCTACAAAAAAGATAATAAATAAAAAAGATTCTTGTTTAATAACAAAATATATATATACTAGCAAAAGTACCCGTCGTTGACTGGATTCAAAAACAGCCTACAGAAAATGGACTCTGATTTATGAGAGTATGATAGGTTATGAAAAGGAAGGGTTGTAAAGAAATAGCTTCGATTTTGGGGGTATCAAAACCAAAGCAAAATATGATGAAAGTAAAAATAAAATAGATAAACCCCATACTTTATTATACCATACCTGTTCACACTGAAACACTTATCACAATATTCTGTGGATCTATATTAAAAAAACCTTGTTAAACTTTGTGACATATTTCGATTCTATGGAGGTCAGGCGCAAACGAACCCCCCCATAATTTTATTATACCATATTTCTTCAAACTGAAGCACAAATACTTACGCAGATAGATATGAAAAGTCTTTATTAAAGTTTGTGTCTATTTCCATTCTATGGAGACCAGGCGCGAACGCAGATCCCACCATTTTATTATACCATCCCTATTTAAGTTAAAACATACTTATCAAAATATTCTTATGTACATCTATATTAAAAACACTTGTTGTTTTTTTTTTAATTTTTAAATTTTTTATTTTCATACTTTTTGGACCAGGTGCATACGCAGACCCCACAATTTTAATGAATCACCGTTCTTCCAGATCAAACATACCATTTCCTCTGTCTCGATACATCTTCTATCATTATATGTTATCAGTTTTTTAAAATAGTCAACCATATAGGAGCCTATTCGTGACTAGGCATACACACAGACGTTCGGCTTTATATTATAGATATAGCTCTAGAGGGGAGTCGTGATTTCAAAAGTAAAAAAAAATATTTGGATGCCATCAGTTAGAATCGAAACCGAAAGCAAAACTGTAGCATTCAAAGCTGGTGACGTTACCACTGTACCAACGTGACACGCATATGTACCGATTAAAATTTACAAATTAAAAATAAACTAAGATGAATGTACAAAATGTTTTTTCCTCAATTTTGACCCCTTTTTAGACATTTTAAAAACTATTTTAACCGGCTAAAGACCAATAAAAAAAATTATAAAAAAATCTAAACATTTGAGGCCTCTAACACTGCTCTGCGTCTGTTAGTTTCGGAATAGATGGAGTTTGAAAAATATAGTAGAACCCTAGGATACGGTTTTTTAAGGTTACGATGTCGAATACCATGTTCTTTTCCGGTTACTGGTTACGGTATTTGCCTCGTCTTACGGTGTTATTCATAATATTATTTGATTATATACATGTGTATTATATACTCTACTGTATTTTTGTTACTAATCTTTAATGCCGAATCCCGGGGTTCCACTGTATGGAGACAGACAGACAGACAGACAGACATATGGCCTTTTTTATATTTTATATATTATATTAGTTGGTTTTCTAAAATTTGTGATGTTACTGCTTCAAGTATTTTAAGTAGCGAACCTAACGAAGCGATAGAGAACTGACGACGTTAGCTAGTCCATACATAAATACTAACAGGACCCGTGGAAATTCCACGGTATTAGAAATACGTTTAATCAACAAATGTTTTGATAAGGCTGGTATTTTTCTGGATAGATTTTTTTTTAGTCCGCATGTTACGCTTTAAAAAGAACCAAATATAATTTTTGAAAGCCAAAGTGTTTCAAGAAAAAAAAAAGGATACATAAAAGGGAGGCCACTCTCATATTCTTGTTCAGGGTTGTCAGATTGGTCTTTTTAGAACCTGGTTTCGCGATTTAGCCTTTTGTAAAAGCAGTTTGTCCTTTAAACATTGTATTTGACATTTTTTTTTAAGTGTAACGTACGGAGTAACTAAATTAGGAACACGCAGAATATTATATGGAAGGTTGAAAATATAAAAATTGAATAATTCTTTCATCAATGGCTGATACTTTCTCAAACAAAGGTACTTTTTTTTTTTAGAAAACAAAACGCTTTCATTTTCATTGCCCGTCCCTTTTGTATATCAGTTCCATAAAATTAGGAATATTTTCTTATTTAGCGAGAAACATTTTGTCCGTCTGTCCGTCACAATTATTTTAAATGTAAGAAAGCATAATTGCTTTTAAAAATGTGTCTCGTTTCGAAATATCAAAAATTTCAGAAATGGCGAATATTGCATTAATAGATTGAATAAATTCATAACAAACATAGCAGATGCCATAACCGGAAATCGAAAACTTGCGATCTTCAGGCTGAGTTCCTGCCAACTGACCTTTTTATATTTTATTTTAAAATAGAGCTCTTTAAAATACATGAAGCTATTATATATATATATATATATATATATATATATATATATATATAAGTATTTTCCATAAACTATATTACCTCATATATATATATATATATATATATATATATATATATATATATATATATATATATATATATAGAGAGAGAGAGAGAGAGAGAGAGAGAGAGAGAGATGATGATGATGATGATGATGATGTGATGGACGCCCCCGTCGATTTCAACGTATAAGCGTCTCAAAAAAAAAAAAAAAAAAAAAAAGAAGCCTAATTTCAGTTTCGGTGTTTCTAAACTTTCACAGGACTTGAGCTGAGCCAGTGACTTGCAGATGCGACTACAAGCCATGTATGAAGATGTATTCAATGAAGTGTCACTTAATCTGGCAGCCTATTCTTTTCTCTTTTCCTTGATTCTCTCGGTTTTTGTACTCTTCCTAATTCAAAAACTTTTAAGGCATTGTGACATGTCAGTCTCCGTAGTTTCGTGTAACTTTTTACCCTCGAATAAATGTTATTTTTTTTTTTTTACTTTTAACTTACCAAATATTTTACTATGAAATATTTGGAAAACAAATTAAATTCTTATTTATTTATTTTTACAATCAACTGAAATTATTATTTACAAATCAAGTGGCCCTCAAGCTCTTTCAATTTTCTGTCTATAACTCTAAGCTTATACTATATAAATCCTATTCTTTGTTTAATACAGTACTAGCAGGCCGCCCGGCGTTGGCCGGTCGTAAAATACGCATAAATAGTATATTTTAATTATTGCAGATTTTATATTTATTATAAACAGAAATACCGTAGGTTAATGTAAAAATCTTTAATAAATGCAATAAAACACGGGGAAAAAATTAGACATGTGCATGAGTGTATTATCTTTTTTTTCTCTAAATAGGTCACTTCTTGTAAGTAAAAAAAAATACCCAAGCTGAGATTGAAACCAAAATCTAAAGATATTGAGTCAAGTACGATAACCATTACACCAGCTTGGCATGTCCTTCAGTAAGTGTTTTCAAACTAATTCACACTTAACATAAAGAAGGTTTACGACCGCGCCTGCGCAGTCGTAAAACAGTTGAAAACAGATAAAAATCTAGTGGCCTCCCATGTACTAATTTTTTTAATTTTGACCCCTTACCAGACTTTTTTTACTGAATGAAACCCGATTAAAAGTTTTCCAAGTGTCTGCATAACCTATACACTAAATTTAAAGTCTGTATATTAAGAATCCCTTGAGTATATAGGTTGAGCAGTGCCCTCACACACACTCAGTCTTATAGAATATAAGATGAAAAGATTTACCACTCTCGCTTCCTTAATTTTATTTCTCCCTCTGTGTCTGGTTTACTAAGTCAAATTAATACAACAAAGCGTAAAACGAATTGGAATTCTTCCATTACAAACAAATATAAAATACCAACAATGATGATAATATTCAAAGGTGTAGCTGAAATAAAGAATTTAACCAATTTAAACAGGTAATTTTAAAGGATTTTCCAAAGTGGGTGATCATTTTATGTTAAATTATTATGGAAAAGTGATCCTTCACTTTTTTAAACTACCATTTCTTCATATCTTGGAAACTACTCGTTTACCTTAATTATAAAGGTTATTTTCGTTTTTAGCGACCCCGAAAACCTATAAGAGTGGTAATTTTAAAGGAATTTTCGAGGGTGGAGTAATTCTTCATATTTACCTTCTTTGTTTTCACAATAACATAAATTAAGAATTAGACAAAATTATTTTAGGTAGGCTTCGCCAGGAAAGCTTTTGAAAATAAAAAAATTAAGATAAACAAATGGTGCTAGTGCACTTAACGATCCGCGTTATTTTAAGTCTGCTGGTCGCTATGGAACTCAACGGCCACCCAAAAAAGTATTTTGACGAACGTGAGACGGGCCTTAATGGAAAATTTTATCAAAATTCCGGGATGCTTTTATTTTTCTTTTTTCAATAACATAAGAAATTAAAAATTAGACAAATTTATTTTAGGTAGGCTTCGCCCAGAAAGCTTTTAAAAATAAAAAATTAAGATAAACAAATGGTGCTAGTGCACTTACCGATCCGCGCTATTTTTTAAATCGTATTTCCAAGCTTAATTAAAGTTTTATGATATGTTTTCTTTTCAATTGTAAGGTTAAAGTACAATATATAGATATGTGTGTGTGTGTGTGTGTGTGTGTGTGTGTGTGTAACTTAAAAAATAGGGAACTTTTTTTTACCCATCTATTAAATAGATAGTTAAATGTTGTAATTCGAAAGTCGTCAACGTGTGGTGCACGTGAAAGGCTCATTTCTACCGGAAATGAAATGGCGGACAGTCTCGCAGTTACGAAAAATATTTTTATTTTATTTTATGTATTTTTATAATTTGCGATCTTAATTTATTTTAATAACATGCAAACATTCCTTGACTTTACAGATAAATTTTCTGAAAATTTCAATTAAATTGGTAACGTAGAAATATGGTTTTATTCACTTTGAACGAACCAAGAATTACATTTTTATATATATAGATATAGTGCCTAGCATCTTAGGATGAGGATTTCATCGAGGCTGAAAAATGGAAGATTCGTTGTAGCTTAATCACCATCTATTTTCATAACTAGCATTATTATAAATACTATCGTAATATTTTATGTGGATACATGAAGGGATTACATACTTATAAGTAAATGATGTTTCCATTTCCATGAACCATATATATATATATATATATATATATATATATATATATATATATATATATATATATATATATATATATATATATAAAGAACATTGTCTCTCTCTCTTTCTGTGAAAGGGACAGAGAGTATGAGAGAGAGAGAGAGAGAGAAAGATTGAAAAAGAGAGGGATTGTCCCCTATGAACTCGGAAATGGCTGTGCTGATTTTTGTAAATTTCACACGACGGTCCTTGATATGTCTGGGAGTGTTCTTACGTAGGTTTTGTATCCGAATGCTAAGTATGGAAAATACTGATATGTATGTAAAATCGATAATCGAAAAAATACGATTAAAGAAGGAAATCCAGTTTTTACCAAAGTTAACACTTTCATAGAACCTAACATCACAAGTGCATTTCAGCACAAGCAGAAAAGTTCAGTCGATAAAATTAACTGTTGATTCTTTTATAAGACAGGAGCGCGTTCGAAATGAATTTTGCTTTTACGAACACAATTGAACCATGATACTTGAATTTTGTACGTTTAACTTTAATTAAAGTGATTATGTAAAATCATTTCATAAAATCAACAGTTGGTTCTTTGATAAAATAGGGGCGAATTCGAAATTAATATTTTATCTAATGCACAACAAAACTATGATACTTGACTTTTGCATTTTAAACTTAAAGTGAAACTGCTGCGGGGGAGGAATATGATGCTTTTTTCCGGGGCGCTTCGGTGGGTTCCTTATCAGAAGCCTTGACTGTCATACAGGCGGCCGGGTTTCGATCCTGGCTTGAGGTAGTTGCTTGTCTAGCCGCACTAATGAGCTGTGAAACAGCGAAACAGTACTATATATGGATGACTATAATGCTCCTCATCATGAGTTAAGAATATTGAGAAGTGATTCACGAATTACCATTAGCGTATAACACGATGCTCTTTGTGTAAACAAATCGAGCTGAGGTATTTCGGACGATGTCAAAACATCGTTAATTCACAACTCGCACAGCAGCAGCCGAATAAGCGTCATGGCAAGAAGCCTTGACTGTCGTACAGGCGGTTGGGTTTCGATCCTGGCTTAAGGTAGTTGCCTGTTTAGCCGGACTGATGAGCTGTGAAACAGCGAAACAGTACTGTATGTGGCTGATAATATATATATATATATATATATATATATATATATATATATATATTGTATTTTGTGTACAGAAAGTTGTTAGATGAGACAAATCATTGGTACCGTCGGTTTCAAGCCCGATAATAAGGACCGTTTAAGGTATCCTTATCAAGCTCTCTTCAGCCAATATTCGTCTCTATATATATATATATTAAGTGACAACGAATATATGTTAGTGTATTTAGATATGCATAAGATCGGCTTTTATACCAATTAAGCGAGATTATAAATTTTGAATTTTAGAAAACAGCTGCGACTCATTAGGCCTGTATTAAGTTAAATTTAATTTTTGCAAAATGGTTAAAAACAGAGTGGAAACCGTTGAAACAAGATTCACATTCCTCTTTGAAATTTTTGTAATTGGTATTGAACATTAATTAATAATTCTTCCTTAAATTTTAGTTTCTTTTGGAGTATCTTCAATGGAATATACGAAACAACCACGTTGACTGACGCACCGGTTTTGCTTTAGATCATCAAAGTTAGCCTAATCAATACTAGATGGGCGAACATTTGAGAACACCAGGTGCTGTATGTTGGATGTTGTTGACACCTTATAAGAAAGTAGTCGGATATCGATACCTTCATGCAAGAACTGCAAAAACATAACGTCCTCATCTTCCCTGACGAAGGTATACATGGTACTGGGGACCGCTTGCAAATTTGATATTCCCTACGCACTTCTTCCTTTGGAGAAAGCTGGTTAAACCCGCCTATGGGAAATGCCACTGAAAAAAATTTAAAGATAACATAATAATAGCATAAACCTCCCATTTTGAAATTCCAATCTCTCAGGTTGGAATTAAAGTTCATTAGACACGAATTAAACAAACTTCCCTGAATTTCACATTCTTCTTAACACCCTCAAGCTTAGGCGTTCTGGGACAATTATTCTTTTAGTGTATATATATATATATATATATATATATATACTAGCAGAGAGACTCGGCGTTGCCAGGGATTGAATGATAACGAATATTTTTACACTCACATATTTTTATTGTCATCGAAATCGGTGTATCTTCTATTTTGTGTGTGTAGTTATAAAGAATGCTAACAAGCGTACACGACCACGCATGAGTGTTTCATTTTATAATGGACATTTATTTGAGTTCGCGTTTGCAAATCTTGTATTATACAAATTTTCAGCGATTTTTAATTTGTATGAAACTATAGTGTTTTATAAATAATAATTTTCATTTAGAAAAGCACGCGCAAACGAAAACACGCACAGAAACAAACGTAAATACAAATAAGTTTTGTTTTTGTTTTGAAACGCACGCGTAGCCAGACACACGCACCCAAAGAGATGTATGTACGAATGTCCAATTAAAAAAATAGCAAATAAATTGCATATACAATAAATTATATATATATATATATATATATATATATATATATATATATAAATTTCAATTTAGTAACCATTCGTTAATGTTGACAAGAATAGGATTCTAGAATATGAGAATTTTCATAGCTCAGCCAATCAGAATGGGCGAACTATGTCAAGGGAGACTTTCTTAATCATATAGTGGAAAACTGTTAGCTTATGTTATGTATGTGTATTTATTAGGCAGTTACGATCAGTGTGATCTCAATAGCGTAGGAAAATGTAGAATTGTTTCCGTGGTCAACTGGTAGTAATGGCAAGAATTAATCTATATAGAGGAAAATATAAACACCTTCCTCTAAAGATGTTACGATTATGATGGTGTTGCTCGTCGGTTGTAATTTAGCATTTTATTATCACGACTGAATGTATCTAAAATGAAAGCATGAAAAGTGATATGGTTAAGCTTAAATATGGAAAAGTAAAGAACTAGTTGTTAAAAATGGAAAAGAAAATTACAAGATATTCTAGTAAAAACATAATAAATTTATAACATAAAATATTGCAGCATCAAGTATTGATTATATAATGTTATAAATTGATTTTTTTAAGAATCTTAATGCTGCAATATTTTAAGTTATAAATTTATTATATTTTTTACTAAAATACCTTGTCATTTTCTTTTCCAGTTTTAATAGCTAGTCCTTTACTTTTCCACGTTTAAGCTTAACCATATTACTTTTCATGCTCGCATTTTTCTATTGTAATCCATGATTTTTCCAGGCTTCCAATAAATTAATTGGTTCTTTGTTTAATTTAAGTCTTATTTTTTGCCCCCATAATCATAACATACACATATGTAATAACAATGCACGGCACTCGTCTGCTTTCAATAAAATTTCCCAATTATCCCCCTTTCATTCTCTCTGTTTCACTTGTTACTTCTCTTTTCGCAAGAGCGGTGAATTGGTAGCAACAGTAGTAGCTGAAGCGACGTGGTTGTTATGGAAACAAGTCATAAAAACGTTGCTTACCTCCTTACGTTTTTTACGATTTTGAACACTAGTAAATTCATCATAATTTTGGTTTTACTAAAAAAAATATTGTTTTTTTTTTACAATATAGCAGAGAAGGTGATCTATAAACTGTAATCATTGTTTGAAATTTGGTCGAAAAATAAGTTAGCGATGAAGCTTTAAAGCAGTTTTAAATGACTAAAACTGCCACTTAACCATGCATTCAAACACTACCGTTTTTGAATGATATATATTAGCCATTGGAAAGATTCTATCAAAGTTGCATTCGGAAAATACTTGAAACTGTAGTTCTTGAACGAATCAAATTGCATCAGTATGGAACTTTAAATCATTCAAAATCAATGTAATAGACTAGACAACCTTTTAACTAAAAAAAATATATAAAAAATATCTGAAGAGAGCAGAACAAGGCTTGAAACGCGTTATAAAAATATTTTAAAATATTAAAAAATGATAAAAGTCTGAAAAACCTACAATTGTTGATGGCTACACTCTTTTAAATATATTTTTTCTCTCGTTGGAACTACGCAACCATCACTTTATAAATAAATAAATATATATATATATATATATATATATATATATATATATATATAAACAGTAACTGACTTTACACACATATATTATTGTTATTATTTCTATTATTATTCACATCATTATTCTTATTTCATGTATCAGCATAAAATTTTATAAGATACAAGGCGTTAGCATAATGTGTCTTTACAAGGATGAAACCCGTAAAATTCTGTGTAGCTTAAGTAATATACAGTAGCGTCCAAAACTAAGGGACAAAAATTTAAAACCTAATATTTATAAGAAATAACAACTGTAAAAAGTTGACATTTTGACATCTGGTAGTCGTTTATCATCAATAATAACATACTAACATTTGAATCATTTGCAAAGATAGAAAAAGAATTGTAACAATTGTTTATTTATTTTCAAAATAGGAACGTCCAAAAGTAAGGGACAAAAATGAGAAAAACAATGTAAACAGCCAAAAAACAATAAAAATACATGTACAATCAATATTTAGTAAATGAGTTTTTGCTCTCAATGACAAGTGCACATTTTCGACTACAAGAACGAATTAGTTCTTGATAATCCTCGATACTAATTTTAGACCATTATTCTTGTAGCTTCACCCACAAATCCTTCGTGTTAGTGGGATTTCTTTCCATAACATTCACTCATAAGGTCTTCCAAAGATTTTCTATTGGATTTAAGTCAGGACTTTGCAGTGGTCAATCCATAATTTTGAAATCTTGCTCGCTAAGGTAACTCATTACCACATTTGCCTTGTGACATGGGGCATTATCTTGCATAAAGGTAGACCTATCGAAACCTGAATTCTGTATGATTGGCACAACATGATCTTGAACAATGTTTCTATAGATCTGCGCGTTTACACGAGTTTGTAACCGGACAAAAGGCGTTGTACCTTGGCTAGAAAACATCCCAAATAACATGACGCTTTCGCCCCCAAACTTGACAGTTTTCTTAGTACACTTTGCACTTAATCTTTCACTAATACGTCTCTTTACATTGTGTTTAACATCATTTCCAAATAAATTAAACTTGCTTTCATCAATTAAAAATTTTTTTTGCTCAATTTTTATATGCCCAAATTACATACCTGTTTGCAAACTCTAATCTCTTCTTATTCTTCGAACTAACAAGTGGTTTCTTCCCTGGGGTTCAATTAAACAGCCCTATTTCTTGCAGTCGTCAAGAAACAGTCTGTCTTGACACATTAACACATGAGGTACTATTCATAACCATTTTAATTTCTGTGCAAGACTTAAAACGATCCTTTAATGACATACACTGCATTATTCGATCTCCTCTTGCCGAAGTTTTGTGGGGTCTGCCGGTTTTAAAAGCACTATTTTGCTGGTATCATTGTAGGATTTAACAACCTTGCGCACAATACTCTTGGAAGGTTTCACTTTCTCTGAAATCTCTCTAGTGGTGTGCTTTTCCTTGTGTAGCTTCACAATAGCTTGTCTCACAGAGTAATCAAGTTTTTGGCGTTTCGCCATGGCGGCGGCTGATGCAACGTTTACAAATGACTAAGTAAGACTATTCTTTAGAGGAAATCAACATATTTAAATATAGCATACTGTTTACATTGTTTTTCTCGATTTTGTCCCTTACTTTTGGACGTTCCTATTTTGAAAATGAATAAATAATTGCTATAATTCTTTTTCTATCATTTGCAAATGATTCAAATTTTTGTATCTTATTATGGATGATAGCGACTACCAGTTGTCAAAATTTCAGCTTTTTACAGTTGTTATTTCGAACAAATATTAGGTTTTAAAATGTTGTCCCTTAGCTTTGGACGCTACTGTATATATATATATATTTCACAAATTATATATATATATATATATATATATATATATATATATATATATATATATAAGTCAATAAAGAGAGAAAATGAAGGTATAAAAACTATATAGTAATATATGTAGATTTATTCATTTATTTAATAAGAGTTTACACCAATTAAGGGCGTTGGAAAAATGGGTACTCTTTATACCAGGGTATTTCAAAGTCTAATGCTTCTCATCAGAAGAGTAGAGAAGATGCTAGGTAACATAATAGGGATGCGACATCTCGCGATAATTACATTAGGAGCAAAATAAATTATTGAGGCTGAATGGGGGAACTATATTGATCTCTGTGATAAAGGAGGGGTGTAGATTGTAATATATAAGTTGGTATATAGCTTATCTTTCATAGTGGATATATAATGAATTTGGGCAGTATTAAACTCTCGGGGGGAATATTAGGTAAGTTACTCGAAAGAAGTATCTTATTTAATGTGTGGATGTGTTGTAGCTATGTAGGGGGTTTATGCTATGTCGGCATATTTTAGCTGAGGCTATAACAGCACTTAAAAGAGGTATAAGTTATTAGGAGTAATAGTGCGATATTTAATGTGAGAGGATGAATTATACGGAGCGTCATGTACAAAGATTTTAATTAAGTTAGATGGAGGATAAACAAATGGCAGAATAAGGGGATAAAGATACCAAGGGGTTTGGGGTGGATAGTTGTAAAAATGTAAGAATTATAGAATAATGATAGGTAATGAGGGATTCGTAGTTATTAAACCTAGGAGAATAGATATGCTATTATATATATAAAAGTGAACGTGTCTGTGTGTGTGTGTCTGTGTACATTTTCCAACGCAATAACTCTGTAAATTTTCAGTCTACAGACTTGAAATTTGATATACAGGGTACTGAGATTTGGAAAATTTTGTGTCTAAACACTTGAAATTTTAGATATAGGTTCCTTGGACATGGATCTAACCTAATAACTTGATTTGAGCCCAAAACAATAAAAGTTAAGGGGTCATAATAGGGGTCAAAGTTTAAAAAATTGACCGCTTTTTTTTTCCCCCTGCTCAACATACACCTCCAAACACTCGAGCAACGCCGGGTTGAAATGCTAGTCTGTATATATATATATATATATATATATATATATATATATATATATATATATATATATATGTGAACGTATCTGTGTGTGTGTCTGTCTGTGTGTCTGCGTACATTTTCCTACGCAATAACTCTGTCAATTTTCAGTCTACAGACTCGAATTTTGATATACAGGGTACTGAGATTTGGCAAAATCTTTGTAATCCATTTTCGCCCAGAAATTTGGATGTTAAGGGGTCAAAGTTCAACGATTTGACATTTGAGAACTCTACCAAACTCCTCCGCCAATTTTGGGTCTAAACACTTGAAATTTTAAATATAGATTCCTTGGGTATGGGTATAACTTAATAACTTGATTTGAGCCCAAAACAATAAATATTAAGGGGTCATAATAGGGGTAAAAGTTAAAAATATTGACCGTTTTTTTGTTTTGTTTTTTTGCTCAACATACACCTCCAAACACCCGGGCAACGCCGGGCTGAAATGCTAGCAATAAATAATTATGGGATAAGGTAGATAAAAAAACAGAAATATAAGGATACAAAGAGTCAAGCGACAGAAAGAAAGGAGTAAGAATAAATAAAAAAGAAGCAGAGATGGAAAAATAATAGAACAATAATAGAAAAATAAAAAATACATAGAAGAATATGAAATAAAATGAAAGTTCGATAAATGAGAAAATATCCAGTTGGAGAAAGTTCTTTAAGGCCTAGCTGGAAACGGAATGCTAAGCCTTTAATCCTGATTGGATGCAAAGCAAGTAATGGAATAACATTTAAAAAAAAAAAAACAGATGAATAAATATAAGTTTTTTGTGAGGGAAACTGCGTTTGCCCAGTTACGATAGTGATTCAAAGAAACCTGTTACTGTAGGTTGTAGAAAAATTGCAATTCTTTTTTTGGGGGTGGTGGGATATTTGACCTTGGACGAAATTATAGAGGCAAAGACCTTACTTCTTTCTTTAGAAAGACAAGAGATTTGGAACGGTTATTAATATCAGGAAGTAGTTTAATGTTTCGCATTTCTCATTCCGGGAGTGAAAATATGTTTTCATTGATTGATGGTACAGGTATTTCCTGTATTTCTTTTGCGTATGCAAAAAAACGATCCAAGTGAAAATATAGTTACTTCCAGGAATAAATCTTAGTTGTATACAGATCGAAGCATCCAGTGAAAATGAGGGCACGTGTCTTTAGAAACAGAACTGAAAAAGTAAAAAGCTGTAGAGAATAGTTATAAAAGCCTGAATAATAAGACTTTATTATTTTCTTTTTTATATCGGGAGTGATATTTATGATGGAGTGGATGTCTTTGGTATTAGCCGTGAGAGTTTTATTAATTTAAAATATTTCAGGTTTGAGTAGAGCAAATCTATTATTAATTAATGTTAAAGTTTATAAAGAGATGGCAATTATCGGGTTTTATTTGTAGAGGAAGGTTAATTTCTATGGGGGGAATACCAAGTTGATGTTTTCAGGGATTAGGGTTGAAATCAATGGGAGGGAAGGGTTACTTACTTGTAAATTTAAAATTTGGCTTGAAGTGGAAAAGAAAAAAGGTTTGATGAATAAAGGTACCCCGAGGTACGTATTGGAGAGAGATTTGATGAGTGATGCTGCGTATATAATGTGGATCTATAAGGAAGTTACGTTAGTCACGCATATCAACATTAGTATGGATGAATTGGTTGCCGGATAGGTTCATTCGGACAAGGGGGGTGGGGTTACGGTCATAATCATATAAAGAATTATTTCAAAATCATATAATGAGATTTACGGGACTTGGACTATGGAATAAATTCGATTTGGTTTAGCAAATAAGAATAGTTGTAAAAAGTCAAAACTGAAAAAAATAGAACTTGGTAGGCGTAAGTCGACTAAGCCTGTTATTTCTATGCATGCGCAAATATATATTTATATTATTAACAACGTTATGTTTTTTAGTTTTTATATGAGTATGGACATAGATTAGACGGTAATTAATAAGGCTGGAGAGCTACATGTTTTGGATTCGATTCTAGATAATGGTATCCAAGTTATACACACACACACATACACACACACACACACACACATATATATATATATATATATATATATATATCATAATTTAGGGATTTAAAATTTGTGATTTGAAAAAGTTAAATTTCAAATATAGAAATATTATTACATGCAAGACAAATAATACAGCATAGCAAAATAATAAAATAAAATATTGAAATAAATAAATAAATAAATAATATTTTACTATACTGTATTCTTTTTTTTTGCATACAATAAAATTTCTATATTTGACATTTAACTTTTCAAATCACAAATTTTAAATTCCTAAATTATGATTCATTTGCTCTATCTAGTATATTGAGCAATTTTATTTAGCTGGGATAGTCTTATATAAAATATTACATCCAATAATATTTTGTAAGACCGATAATCACTGGGTTTGCACACCAGTAGATTTATTGTATTACATTATTCTGAATAATTATATATATATATATATATATATATATATATATATATATATATATAGGCGTCACCACTTATCAAGACCGATAGGCCACTCAAGGATAAGGGTTAAAGAGTGTACAGTAGTCAAAAGGACAATATAGTAATCGATAGTAATGGAAGTTCGGTAAATTTGTTAACTTAAGTGGAACGGCTCATCAGAAATTTGTTCACGTTGGACTTGAAGACAATCATATTATAGACAGCTGGAAAGCAGGAAAACGGAAGACAGTTCCACAGGCGTGCAGTTCTAAGAAAGAAGCTTTGATCATGGAATCTATGTTTAGGTTTAGGCACAGATAAAGAGTGGGAGGTGCGTATTTGTTTATGTGTGTGTGAAGGTATATGTGTATATTTTGGAAATCACTGCTATATATTGGGTACAATATAATAATCAATAGAGTATTTATTTTATAAAACGTGGGTGCAGACTCACAGATCACACCTCAACTAAAGAACTTAATCACAATCACAACTTTAACAGCAGTCAGTTCAGAAATCAAAAGCAACGTTTTAAAAAGGTCTGAAACTGGATTATATAAGATATGCCAAGAAGGGATGCTGGCGCAACAACATCCACATGTGCTCACAGCTAAGTCTAAATCAATTTAATTGTACAACAACAAAAAAACTGGAACTAATGTAAATTACTCTCTCATATCAGTGCACAATCTGGTCTGACTCTCAAGTAGGCATTCAAAATGGCCACTGGGGAGAACTTGAATGTTTACTTGAAAGAATTTTTATGTTTACAAGAGAGAACTTGAATACCTACTGAAGAAAACTTGAATATCTACAGGATAGAACTTGAATATTTATGTCTACAAGAGAGAACTTGAATATCTACAGGAGAAAACTTGAATACCTACTGAAGAGTACTTTAAGGCCTACTAGACACTATCCTCGCGTGTTTAAGGTCTCTCTGTACAGGGGTTTGTCAGGACAACCGGGCATGAGGCTAATGATTTTATTAGAAGTAAACCCTGGCTAAATATTCAAAATAACATAGTATTGCGGTTCGTAGTAAGAAGTTTCTTGAATGGGAAGCAATAGTACAATGCCGTATCAAACAGCGAATTGATGGAGACTACTGGATAAACGAGTCAAACAAGCTTGAACAAAAAGGTTAGAGAATAGACCAGAAAATTCTGAAGAATACAGACCATAATAATATTTTTAGAAAAGACTGACTTTAGCAACTTCACGTCCGTGAGAGAGAGAGAGAGAGAGAGAGAGAGAGAGAGAGAGAGAGAGAGAGAATGAGGTACAGAGAATAAGAAAGCGTGATGAGTGATTAAATTACAGATAAATTTCTGCATTTTGTCAAGAAGATTCAAATATGACAACAATACTCCATTCATGATATGGTAGTAGATTTGTCGAGAAAGACAATAGTCTCGGGTGTGAAAAAGTGTTTAGAACGATAGAGAGAACCAATTTTACGAGCAGCAGATAGAACACTGAACTCCAAGTTGTCGACCACCACGAGGGAAAGTCGTTTGGTAGTTCATACGGACTTACACCTGCTTAAACACCTGCACGCGCACCTGCGCGTATAGTATAAAGAAACGAATTGGTGAGAGCATATCGATTTTACAAAACAAAACTTCGATCTCAAACGAAAAGGGTCCATAAACCAAACTTGCTGAACCAGGGTATTTTTTTCTCTGAAAATCCAGCTGTCACGCCTGTATGGCATTACATAAAGCACACAAAACTAATGAGATTGCTCGCGCAAAAACATAATTAATAGGAGCCTAGTCGTGATGGGAACTGACAGATGCTGACGGATCTAATTTGTTGAACCATTTTTTATGTGTAAAGAAAAGTGGTTGTAATTGAAATGGTCAGTATAAAGAAGTTCATCATCGTCGAATGGTGATGACCTGCAAAACTTCAGTCTCCATGATAAACCGAAAAAAAAAAATGAATAGCAATAGATAATCTCTAGAGGCATGTCTTGCGACTACGTAACCGGATGGTAATATCGGATCACAGAATGAATAAATCCATATAAATTGAGATATTTTCAGACAATAAACACGTTAAAGAGATAAATTGTTTTAATCGCAACATCTCAGTAGGCATTTTAGTTCTCTCTGCTTACTCTCGTGTCGTCATCATTAAGAGATGAGCCATTTATAAAAACAAAGAGTTTTATCAAGAAATTAATCTTCATACTTAGAGAATAAGCGCCCTTCGGACATTGTTTAAGAAAAAATATAGCCGATTGAGACATATTGAAACATTTTGATTTGATTTTTAGCCGGTAGAAATAGCTGCTAAGGGGTCTAAATTGAAAAAATTTTTTACGTGTAAGAAAAAGTGTTGTAATTGTGATGATCTGTGTTCGTCATGGTCGAGTGATGATGACCAATAGAATTTCCGTCGTCATGGCAAACCTAACCAAATCACTAGTAATATAAGATTCCTAGTGTTGTGTGTTGCGACTACATATTTAATGTTATTATTACTTTCAAAATGGACCAGGCACGTTGTGTGTAGACTCTCGTAATAAAAAAGGAAGCTTTGATTCGAACTATTTTAGGTAGATAAAAAAAAAGTTATTTATTTCATCCAGTTTCAGACGCAAGTCGCCGACACGTATTTATAACAGAAATCCACTCTTCTTTAGCTTTCTTTCAAATTTTAGGCCTTCGAGATTTTTAACTACAATCCGTTGTTGTGTTGCCGTAATTTTTCTCTATGACCAACAGATCAACTGGCTAGCTTCCGGATAAATGAGAAGAGGAGACATTGTGTGCTTGTTGAACGTACCTATCGAATTGGCACGCGTATTTTTTTTTCTTTTTCTTCCTCTCCTTTCTTTCGATCTTGATGCCTATATACACGCATTTCATTCTGCGACGTCACGCTCACGATTAAATGCTGACGCAACATTAATTCGGCACGTGAGTCGTCAATATAACGTATGTATTTAAATGACGGAGCCCGCGACTATGTTGCGCGTACCCGGACGGTAAATATCGGCTCACAGAATGAATAAATCCATATAAATTGCGATATTTTTAGACAACAACAAACACGTTAAATGATTAATTTATTTGAAATATCTAAAGTTTACTCTCCAATCGCCATCAACAAACGAGGCATGAAGAGAAAATCTGAGTTTTATCAATAAATGAAATTTAACATTTATAGAAAAAAACGATCTTCGGACATTTTTTAAGAAAAATACTCACTTTTTTGTTTTAGTTTCCAATTTTAGCAGGATACGTGCTATAAATAATGTGTGTGTGTATGTGTGTGCGTTTGTGTATGTGTGTATGTATGTGTGTGTGTGCGTGTTTGCGTGCGCGTGTGGGTGTGTGTGCGCGCGTGTAAGTGATCTTGTTTGTCTGTCCTTGAGAGGGACGGTCTCTATCAAACTGTCTGACAATTTTTTGGTCTACAGATTGAAACTTAATATATATATAGGATTTAGACCTATGGAACAAATTCGATTTGTTTTTAACAGATAAAAAAGGAGTCAAAACTGAAGAAAATAGAACTTGGCAGGCGTAAGTCGCCTGTTATTTCTATGCATGCGCAATTATATATTTGTATTATTAACAACGTTATGTTTTTCAGTTTTTATATGAGTATGGACATAGATTAGACGGTAATTAATAAGGCTGGAGAGCTACATGTTTTGGATTCGATTCTAGCTAATGCACTCCAAGTTATACACACACACACACACACACACATATATATATATATATATATATATATATATATATATATATATGTGTGTGTGTGTGTGTGTGTGTGTGTGTGTGTGTGTGTGTGCGTGTGTTTGTGTGTGTGAGGGTATATGTGTGTACTTTGGAAATCACTGTTATATATTGGGTACAATATAATAATCAATAGAGTATTTATTTTATAGTAATAGATGAAATCTGTATAAATTAAAGTAACATATTTAAGCGTATTTTACGAACGGGCAACTCCGGACGGTCACTACTATACATTAGGTACAATATGATAATTGAATAAGAATAATAAGAATTGACTCTATAATAATAAATGCAGAATTTTCATTAATTAACATATATTAAAGCGTGTTTTACAATCGGGCAAGGCCAGGCGATCTGCTAGTATATATATATATATATATATATCTATATATATATATATATATTGAGAGAGAGAGAGAGAGTAAGAGGATTGATAATTTATAATTAAAATTAAAAATCGGTTTCATAAGGAAGAACAAAAAAATCAATAAATTGTACGATCGTTTCGGAAACGATGTTTTTATTGTGATAGACATTGAGTCTTTGACAATAATTTAATCATATAGTTTTTTGCAACAAAGTCTCCTCATCAGCAAAAATATTGGGTGGGTTTTTTTTTTAAATACACCAAAAATAAACCTAGCATTTTTTTAAGTAAGGCAGATGTATCTTTTAATGGTTCACCTTCTAAAAGTCGTACGTATCATCGTCAATGCATTCATTGTGATGGTAAATGGTATATGTATATATATGTATATATACATATATGTGTGTGTGTTTGTGTGTGCGTAAAGTGAGGTGTTTATATATATTTTATATACTTGCATGCAACAGTTAAACTCTTAAGCTAATTAACCAATCATTATGAATTTTGGAAAATATAGTTGCTAGGTGTAAGTAGTCGATATGTAGGTTAAATTCAGTTTGATTCAGTTTTATGTAATGTTAGTGAAATGCTTTTTGTGAGGGTTCAAATTCAGTATAACCACGGGACACGGTGGCCCTAGGATACGGTTTTTTTTTCAGACTACTATGTGGAATACGATGTTTTTTCCGGTCCCTGGTTACGGTATTTTTCCCGCCTTACGGTGTTATTTATAATGTTATTTGATTATATACATGTGTATAATATACTGTACTGTATTTTGTTATTAATTTTATATGCCGTATCCCGGGGTTCTGCTGTACCTTCAATATTTGTGAAATTTTTACGAGTAATTATTTGACATCAGTTAATAAATATCTAGACGTGGTTCTCTCCACTACATATCAGTGTAAAGAAAAGAAAGCTTTCGAGTTGCCATCGGCTATGGTCGACCACTTTACTTAAGTTGCTTACGTAATAAAGGGGGGGTAGGGAGAGTAAATCCTATCGAATATTAAGAAAAAATATATATAAAGGGAAATAACTCATAGAAAAGAATTAAGATCAGATTGGCGTTTGGTGTTTTTATTTTCGATAGTTTTTCCCATAAATTATTAAACAAAACATATCAGCCATCTATAAATATAAAAGTGAAAATGTTTGTGCATGTCCAAGAAAGGCTTTTTTTCCGAGAAGCGATCGGTCGCCTCACAACTTCTTAAAACTTTTTATATCGCGCCTAAATGATAATATCTACGAGTTAACAACCGGGGTCGCCTGTCTATTTAATTTGCCCGACTTTGAAAAGATTAATATTCAAAAATTTTCGATCGCCGCATGTGCATTAAGCTTTTTCGTATAAAAAAAAGAAGCGAACAGACTCCTGACTCAAAGTTGACGTCATTAACTCGTCAAAAATGGGAACCTGCCGGTAAACGTCGCACGTTTTATTTTATTTATTTATTTATTTTTTCACACTTTATTATTTTCCAACTGCGCGTCAAGGCTTCGTTTTTTGGGGTTTTTTTTTTAACAAACACCCGGGACACCCGGCCAACGATTTTTCTTTTCATTTACCCAAAAACGCACACACCTACAAACACCCTCCGCTAGTTAATATGAAAAGTTAAGGAGAGGGCGAGGGTAAGGCCTGGGAGCAAAGAAATTGAAAGCTGTTAAACATGAAAGACATGGGAAAATTAAAGTTGTGCATGATCGTATGTCAATAAAAAGGAATTAATATAATCGCACACACATAAAAACACAAACAGGAGATAAATGTGACTGGGCTGTTAATGGCACCAACTGGTAACCTGAATGTGCAAAGTTCAAATCGATTTCGTTCCACAGAAACAACTATTTTCACTCAGGGATGTTGGCAACCTTCACGTAATCCCTCCTGTAAGTTCCCAAAGCCACTTTAGAAATAATTTCTAACTAGAAAGATATCGGGGAAACGAATGCCAACAAAATAACCTGATTCAAACAATATAAATCTATGATGCTCAACATCAACAACAACAACAACAACACACAAAACAAGAACTCGGCTATCTTCAACCACGGCAAAGAACTTTCGTTTTCTCTTCCTGTATCCAAAACCAAAAAGAGTTTGTATCATAGATCGTCTAATCTGAGGAACATGTTATCACGAGTCTGCTTTCAAACGGGTTACAGCATGGATGTCTTCAAGTCGAATGTAAATAAATACTTGTCGAGCTGCCCTCTTGAAAAATCAAGTTCTCTTAAGAAATCATCTGCCCATTCCACCCGCTGTTTTCAATCTTCTCTTGAATGAGCGTTAATAACCCGTACAATTTTTTTTTTAAATTGATTCTGAAGGATGTCTAAAACTTTATGACTTAAGCTTAAGGGTTCTTAAGAAAAATATGAAATTCCTTAAATCTAGCTTAATTGGTGTCTAATGAGCATGGGTGAAATTCAACGCAAAGTGGATACACAAGACGATAATTTCCTTTCAGATATGGATAAAACAGTAACTTATCTTCAATTAATCATACATAATAAATTATTTACAATAGCTATTATATTACGACAGCAAAGACCCGCATGGAAGTTGATATGGTATAAAACTGACACGTGAAACTAAATTTTCCTTTTTTGTTTAAATGTTTGTTTTATGCTTACTAGCATAAAAGCACGACGTTGCCCGGGATTGAATGAGGGTCATTACTATGTAGTTTTTCATTATGTTACATAACACTATATCAACTTTCTTGGTTTTAACTACACACACCCTCCCGCTTCGACCCCTAATATAGTCGGAAGGATTTGAAATGTTGGAAAACATTCTAAATTAATGCCTTATATAATTATGGTTTCCATTTTAATCGGATATACGTGTAGTATTGGGAATCCCAGCTTAAATGCTATATAGGTAGTTTTTAGAAATAGAAGTTATATAATCATTTTGATTTCCCATCAGTGATTTAGCAGGGTCAGAGAAGGTTAGATTTGACACACATCAAACTCAGTCACCTTTAATGACCTAGGTTGGATGCACCGGAAATTAGGGATGACGTGCACCGGAAATAAGAAGTCACGGGAATTGTGGTCGTAGGCTTCCGGTTGACGACACATGGGCTGAGATGTGGTTTTGGGCTGCAGATAAAACAGACGGGAGATTAGAGTCTCTCCTCCGACAACCAGGGTTCGAGATGATAGGCTTGCCGTGAAATAAAACAATTGAAGCTTCAAATCTCATCTTGTGTTCATTAATGCGTCTGCCTGCAGCAGTGACCACTCCCCATGAGATGGAGACCAGAGACCAGAAGATATAATCCGCTGGCCAAGGCAAGCAGGAATGTACGATTATGTTATTGCACGTACACGCCTGGAAGATTTTCAAGGCAAGAAACGGTGTAAGGATATAACACGCACCCACACACATAAGTAAGACCATTGCTAAGAACACACAGACTTTTAAAAGTATCCCTTAGAAGTAAAAGAAGCAGTAAAAAGAAAAGGATAAGTAAAGTAAACAAACAAATATGTAATAAATAGAAGTACGCAAAACCCATTCATGTAACATACGTCTTTGAAATTTAAAAGGAGTTCTCTCACCATGGTCCATTTAACGGTAGGTGCATGTACATATTAGGTATATAGAGGGTAACTTAGAGATATAAGGTCCATTTCCATTGTCTTCATGATTTAAATTTCATAAGAAATATGACGTGTTTGAAGTTTGTGAATGGTTGTGCCTTGATAGCTGTCTTGAATTTGTATTTATAGATAATGCAACGGTAAATTTGATCCGGTTGACTAGAAAGTTGTTGCAATTTTTAACTTTTAAATTCAGATGAACATATCTCAAACAAAATTTTATCGATCGAAATAAGCACCGTCAGAATCAATACACATTTTGTAACGCAAAACAAGTGTTTTATGAAGTCGATGAAGTTTGATACCGCTTACATTTTTTAAGAATTTATTACGCAGAAAAAGTGGTAGTCGGTAGGTGAGAGATTTGGAGAGTATGGCGAATGACGTAGTTCTTCTGCAGAGTCGGTTTAGCAACGTGCGGTCGGGCATTGTCGTAAAGGAGAATTACTCCTTTTCTATTGACTAATGCTGGGTGTTGTTGTCGAAGTTTCTAATGCATTTCATCCAGTACTTCATTGCCGTAATAATTTCGCCTGCATTCAAAAAACTATAATGGAAGAGACAAGTCTCAGACGACCTAACAGTTAGCATGACCTTTTTTTGGTGCAACTCTGGCTTCGGGAAGTGTCGTGGAGCGTCAAACCACTGAGCTGAGCGTCGCATATTGTCGTAAAGAACCCACTTTCCATCATTCAATTTGTGATGCACCCATTTATCAATTTTTTTCGTTTTTTCAATCTCTCTTATCTGATTGGGCGCATTGATTGGCTTCGACTAACGCTCTTAATTCATCGTTGTCAACATCTCACGGTGTTAGAAAATGGATCGAGAGAGAGAGAGGGGGAGGTGTGTAAATTATATTGAGACACGTTTACCAGAAGTAAGGATCAGCTGATCGGGTTGCGTGTTGGGTTAGCTGAATCGTTGAGATTTGGTTTGGGCTTAGAACGCGACGGACGGTTTGACAGACGTCTCCTCCCCTTCACTGGGGGGAGGGGGACGCTGACGTGTGTAGAAACGAGACCCAGATAAACCACACAAGCCAGAGATTCACTTTCCATCCTTCTGTGAGACATCTAGAAAGTGAAATAAACTATAAAAACCATTTCCTTGTTTTGCAGTGAAATGAATCTTCGTCCAAAAGGTACCAGTCTTCCCTCCAAGACGAAATGTTTCCAGATGGACCAACATCCAAGACGCAGATGGTATGTTGAAAAATACATGTACCACACACCCACACACACACACAAATACACACACACACAACGACATATGAACATATCATTTAATAGACTGGACCACTAGACGGTCACACGACATTAACTCTGATTAGATATATTACATACGATCCCCTTTATGATACAACAACGCAACAATGGCCAACCAATACGCTTATCATCTTAAAGACACTCGTCGCTGTCACGAAATTTTTTATACCACCATTCTGCTGTGCGTCCATTAATGGTTACTGAGCCAAGTGCTTTGTTGATATCGCGAGCTATTTCAGCAGCTTTTCAGCCTAGCTGAATTGAAATAGTAAATTGTGCGAATTTGCTTTTTTCCCCAAATCTGTATTCAATGTTCGGCAAGAAAAGATTATTTTTTAAAACGATTGTAATTCAAGCAATTAGATACAGCAAAAAAAAAAAAAACGCTCTATAAAATGATATATAAAGTAAAGGTTTTTATAACGAAAATTTATTTGAAAATACATCATTTGATATCAAAATTTAAAATTTTGCAAGAACTTTCATGTCCAATTAATACATAAAAATACGCCTTAAGATTTTATGCAGAGTGTTTAACCATTATAAGTATTGGGAACAAATAAAGATGGCACACACACGCACATACATAAATGCCTACACTGAGTTGTGTGTATACATATATATACATATATATATATATATATATATATATACATATATATATATATACATACATATATATATATATATATATATATATATATATATATATACTGCTAATTATAAGGAGTTTTTTTAAAAATTCCTCATTTATAGAAAAACATGCCACTGAATTGCGTTCTTGAATAACGCAACATAGTTGTCTTTACGCATAGTATTAACAAATTGTGGTCCACACACATATATATATATATATATATATATATATATATATATATATATATATATATATATATATATATATATATCCCCGAAACAGTGTTTCATGGTAAACAACTGATGATCCCTTGAAAAATAAAAAAATTGGTATTATAGTAAATTCGAGAGAGTTGATGCAGTGATTGCAGGTGATTAAATAACTTACTGACTAGATGGTTTTTTAACGAATGATAAAAAGTAATTTTTTGTATAGTTTTAAAGGTTAAAAACTTCAAAGACTATATATATATATATTCAAAAACTTCAAAGACTATATATATATATATATATATATATTCAAAAACTTCAAAGACTATATATATATATATATATATTCCAAAATTTCAAAGACTATATATATATATATATATATATATATATATATATATATATATATATATATATATATATTCGAGAATAAGGCTTAATGAAAGTGTGAGTTGAATGAGTAGCAATACTGTGAGAGGATTGACAAGAAAGAATCGAATGTGTAAACTTCGATTACTTAAGAGAATGGCTAAACCACAATTTGTTAGTACTATGCTTAAAGACGACCATGTTGCATTATTCAGGAAAGCAATTTAATGGTAATGTTTATCTATAAATGAGGAATTATTGAATAACTCCTTATAATTGGCCATCATACTCTAAGTAAGTACACTTTGTATTTTTCAGCGTTAATTAAGAAGTGGAAAACATATACGGTATAATCACGTTGACACAGCCGTTCCCGTCAGATCACCGAAGTTTAGCAACGTTGAGCCTGGTCATTACTAAAATGGGTGACCAATTTGGGAATACCAGGCGCTGTATGTAGGAGGACGTCGACACCTCCTTGCAAGAGTTGCAAAACCCTAACGTCCTTATCTCCCCTAACGGGGGATATACATACGACTAGGGATTGCTTGTGAATTTCATATTCCCATGGAACTTCCTCCTTCGGAGGAAGCCGGTTTAACCAATTAGGATTTATTCTGTTTCACACACACGCACAAGCAAGTAGAAAGTGTACACTAGGTTTATTTTTAGTGGTCTCATAACAGTCACTTTCTTTATTTTCCCCCATTTAGTTCTCACATTCTGTTAGCGATATTTTTGACAAAGGGGAAAGAGCTACTGTTTTTCCGATCGGAATATATCTGTATAACATTTACCGTTGGCTAGTTTTTTTACCTTGAAGTGTAATTTTTAGCTCTTTTTATCAGTGGCTTCGTGTCTTGTATGGGGCGATTTCCATACAAAATATAAACTCCCCTCTCTCTAAGAGCAAAGTTAGACATAATTTCGTTTTTTTTTTTTTTTTTCGTTTTTTTTTTTTTTTTTTGCATCAATGTGAAGGGAATCTAGTTCCTCAAAAGGAGAAGTCTTAATTAGAAACAAAAATAAATTAAAGAAAATAGGGGGCGAAGTTCGTCACCCAATAAGCGTTTTATCCGTCTTTCATGCCACAAAGATTAGCACGTGCACACACCTAGAATTATCGAAAAGTATTACATTGTGTAACGCCACGACCAAAATAAATAGAAGGCTGATTCACTGAAAGTTAATTGACCTGCTTACGTCACAGGATAAAGTACAGCAGACACGGCACTTACTATTACGAAGGATGTCCATTTTCTGTTTAATTTCACAAAGAATGGCCGAGAGATTCATAAAACTGACCCCAAAATGACTGTGCTTTATTTTTTTTGAAAAATAACGAATTATTTGACATTTGGATATGCGCAGTTAAAGGGAGTGTATACTTTATTTTGTTTGTTTATTCCCCAAAACCATAAACCAGTTTTTTTTCAGTATTTAACTGTCTCCTGCTTCAAACACACGTAATTTTGCATACACAATTCGTTTTTAAAACTATCTATATATTAATACAATACCGTGTGTTATTTCCTATGTCACACTTACATCCGGGTCGTTTAATTGTTATGTACTTCCATTTCTTGTCATAAATAATTTTACCAAGAATTCTTGATTTCGGTTTTTATTTTTGCTGATAACACGTTAGTAATCTATTTTTTTAATAATAATAATTTTATCAAGAATTCGTCATAAGTTTTGGTTTCCGTTTCGATTATAGCTAAAGGATATATATATATATATATATATATATATATATATATATATATATATATATATATATATATATATATATTCTTCAGTTTGGGATGCAGTTTCGATTAAAGCTGATATGAACATAATTCATACGGATATATTTTTTTAATTTTTGAAATCGCAACTTTATAATATTTAAAAATCAATAGAACATTAATTCTATATAATAATATATACGAAATCTGCAAGAATTAAAATATCATATTTAAGCGTATTTTACGACCTGGCTACGCCGGGCGTTCCTGCTAGCTTGGATAAATATTTTTTGCAGTTTTAACAAAAGAGCTACAATAATATCAGCGCTTCTCGATTTACGCTGAACATCTACAGAATGCCAACATCAATATATTACATATGAATCAGTCCCCTGTGGAATTTCCACAGGTCCTGCTAGTATTGAATAAATTTCAATTTCATTATAAATCGCATCGTGTTCCATATTTTTTAATGCAGTTTTTAATAAAAATAGAAACAAACCACTTTTAGTCTTTCAAATCCATGAAAATGAAATATTTATTTACTTTTAAAGCAGAAACAACATACAACTTTTTCTTTTGAATTAATTCTGGATTTTGTTTTATTGAATATTGAATAAATTCAGTTTCAGTATAAACCGTGCTATTTATTTACTTTTTTCATCGCATTACTTTTTAAGTTTTCTAAATCTTTTAGTAAAAATATCTAATTCATTATCGACAGTCTTACTTGTACCTTGCTTGCTTGTACCTCAGATATGACGTCATTTGTCAATGATCCGGCCTAATGTACGGTTGTCGTGTAAGGCCCTTACTCTTATGCTTCATACAGACCCCCACTAACACACACACACACACACACACACACACACACACACACACATTGAGGCCTCTGTGCGTATATATCTTCTTAGGGCGGACGACTGCTAAAGAAGTCGTGTTTTCTGTTCCCGCTGTCGGACCTTCTCCAATACAGCCACGCGTCCGCTCAGACGGACACGCGGACACACAAGGACACGAAGACGCACGCCTGACTCGCTTGGACAAGAGCGGGGGAATGGAACGTGGAAAGAGCGCACAGCAGTTTACGACCTGTTCGTACTGTTTGCTCCGTCTCGGTAACTGAAAACGGTTTCTGTGTTGTCTTTGTTGCGTAGCGCTTGTGTGGGAATATGAACGGACAAGATGCAATCAGGATCGACGTGCACTTTAAAAACATGAATATTATAAACAACGGGATCAAAGTGTAGTATCTGTTTTAATAATAGTACACTTCATCCTTTTGTTTTGTTGTTTTTTTTTTTGCCTCGATCAGTGAACACCCTTTTTGAGGCATTGGATTCTCCCCCACACTAAAATACTGCTCTTGTAGAAAAGCAAGAACATAAACATCAACATCGCCTCAGTACAGACCAATAAGTATCCTGTGCGTCATGAGTAAGCGGCTGGAATCTGTGCTAAATCAAGAAGTAGTCAACCATCTCAGCAAAAATAACCTTCTTAGTGACATGCAATATGGTTTCAGTTCTGCTAGATCTACAGCAGACGTGCTTACAGTTATATCTCATAGGATTGGCGAATCCCTCGACGGAGGTTTCGTCTCTATGACAATTGCTCTTGGACATATCAAAGGCCTTTGATAAGGTATGGCATAAAGGTCTACTTCACAAGATATAATAATCAAAGCCTTTGATAAGGTATGGCATAAAAGGCCTTTGATAAGGTATGGCATAAAGGTCTACTTCACAAGGTATAACTGGAAATGTCTTCACAATTATTAAATCATTTCTCTCTGATAGGTTCTTAAGAGTAGTGGTTGATGGACAAAAATCAGAAGCTCTCAGTATTAATACTGGAGTCCCTCAGGACTCCACCCTATGGTCTAACTCTCTTCCTGATCTACATCAATGTTTTTCCAAACCACATCCTTAGATCATTCGTAGGCATTTATGCTGACGACACAAACATCTATGGCAACATTTCTCTCTTCTCTGATCTTGAGCATGTGGTACAATGGGGGGAAAGTGGCTGGTTACTTTTAATGCAAGCTTCTATCTTTACACCATCAACGCTCTGTTGCCCAGCTGCCATCAATCGAAATAAATAGCTCTCGTCTTGGGGAGACTTCATGTTTTGACAAGCTTGTGGACTTGACCTTTACTCCCGATCTGATATTGAACACGTATATTAAATCCATTGCCAAAGTCGCTGGAAATATGGTGGGATCTTTCTACCGCTCCAGTAGATATCTCACTTCTGGTGCAATTCTCTACCTATATAAAAGCCACGTTCGGCCAACAATGGAGTACTGTTGCCACATCTGGGCAGGAGCTGCTAGAAGTAGCTTATGCTGTCTTGACAAAGTTCAAAATAGACTTCGTAGCTTAGTGGGGGATGCCCTTTTCTCTTCCTGCAATTTCCCGCACTCTTTATCTGTGCCTACACCTAAACGTAGATTCTTAGAACTGCACGCCTGTGGAATTCTATTCCGTTTGCCTGCTTTCTAGCTGACTACAATCTGATTGTCTTCAAGTCCAAGTGAAAAAGTTCTTGTTGAATTGTCCCCCTAAGTAATCCAAGTTATAAAATGCCCACTAATGTTTACTACGCTAAAATTACAATGACTAATGTATACCCATTAACCCTTATTCTCGAATGGCCTCTGGGCCTTGATAAGTGGTGACCCCATATAAAAAAATGGTTTTATCACTTAATGAGGAACCCCTCCATGGACTTTAGCCATCTAACTCTATCCGAGCCATCCGTACTGTATCAGGGCGTCCGTCTATCTCGTTCTTCCTTTTGGCTTCTTATGTTTACGAGGTGCCCATTCCATTCTCCTGATGGACCATCTGTTTTCATGGTGTCTGGCTACGTGCCCTGCCCATCTGTGTTTGGATGTTTTGATGGCAGTATTGATGTCAATAACTCTTGTTTGTTTGCGGATCCAGATGTTTGTCTTTCTGTCTTGTAGAGTGGTGCCCAACATAATCTTCTCCATCTTCCTTTGTGCCACTGCCAAGACTTCACTTTGGCGAGTTGTCTGGGCCCATGCTTCACTACCGTATATTATTACAGATAGTACATATTCATTGAAGATCTTCCCTTTGATTGACATATTTGCTTTTCGGATTCTCATGATATTCTCCACTTTCCCAAAAGCTGTCCATCCCAATGCTATCCTTCTCTTTATCTCAGAGGAACGTATAATTACATGGCTAATGATACACTACCCGAAAGTGCTTCAGTCAAGCTCCATGGTTCATACATTCACAGACGACATGAATTGGATCAAATACATTGAGGTAATGGCCAAGACTGTTGCGAGGAAGGTGGACTTCTAGAAAGCGACTCACACCTACAAGGCCACTATTCGACCATGCATAGAATATTGCTGTCGTATCTGCCTGGTGCATCTGCCACTAGTCTCTCGCTCTTAGATAGAGTTAAAAAAAAAAAAAAGAGTTGCTAACCTAATGCCCCGCAAGCTCCAACCTCTGTCCCATCGCCGAAATACGACATCTCTGTGCCTGTTTTACAAGTACTTAAATAGTAAATGCTCGAACGGACTCAAAACACTCGGACACCTCGAAGTAAATACCCCCCTCCCGATCTCACCTCTACGCTGCAGAGATCCCATACATGCCGAAAAGCCTTCTATTCGAAACTGCTAGACTTTGTGGCACGAACTGGATTCGAACTTGGGCCATCTATGTCATTAGTTTGTGTCGTTAACCACTGAACAACCGCCACCTGCCATAACGGTCTATCTAAAAGTGCAATGTTTTATTCAAACTAAAATATGACACCTGAGGTCAAAGGTGTACTTAAATCTGGGTTCCTCGACATTTTATATGTATAAAATGCGTAAATCTAGCCAATGTAAGCCTTACAACCATGCGCCTAGCCGTAGACGATACGTTAGCGTGGGAATAGATTGTAATGTAACAGTTAGAAAATACTAGAATTGCTACACATCACGTTCTGATATAAATTTGTGGCAAATTTTTACTTTCTTTCCCCCTAAACGCTCACCTTTAAAATGACGACTTTATTGGTTTTCGGGTATGCTGAAAACGAATATCACATGCAAATTTGGATGCAGACAAGTAGTTCTCTGGATATTTAGACATTTTTCCAATGTATAACTTAATAAATGTCAGTAACGTTCATCATTCTTAACATAGGGAGGAGGGGGAGATGTTTTGTAACATTAGTCCTTTTCAGTTGGGAAAAACATGGCCACCAGTGAAAACATAATGGATTGCATTGGATAATAAAGGTCTTAATATCTGGAAAACTGCTTGCTTGGCCCAAAATTAAATGTAATGTTCGTTTTCAGCATATCCAAAAACATATAAATCTCGTTGATTAAAAATTTAAAAGTAAGTTTTGAGATGGAAGTAAAGTAAAAAAAAATACCACAAGTGAAAATTGCATTCCAAGTAAAAACATTGTAATGTATTGCAACAACCTTTATCCTCGAGTGGCCTCCTGGCCTTGATAAGTGGTGATTCTTGTGTAAAAAAAAAAAGAAAAAACCGCCGCCATCAAAAAAAAAAAATAGAAAAACACTGCCGCCATCAGAAAATGATAGAAAAAACCGCCACAATAAAAAAAAATAGAAAAACACCGCCACCATAAAAAATTTAAAAATAGAAAAACCGCCACCATCAAAAAAAAAGAAAAACTGCCAACATAAAAAAGAAAAAACTGCCATCATCCAAAAATAGAAAAACACCGCCACCATCAAAAAAAAAAAAAAAAAATAGAAGAAACCGCCACCATAAAAAAAAAAAAAAAAAAACAATAAAATCAGTGAAAGGTTAGTAAGATCATCCCAATCCTTTCGAAGTGCAAATCTGCTGCTGTTTTTTTTTGTTTTGTTTTTTTAGTTTATTTAGAACCAAAATTGAAACCGGTCGACCTCTAAATAAGAGTGGGATTTAAGTAGGAGGAAATGATATAGGGTGGAGTTAATAGGGTAATGTATCTTTCGTGATGAATACAATTTGGTTTATTTAGAACTGAAAAAAGCAAATCGATCTCTAAATAGGAATGGAACTTAAGTGGAAGGGAATGGCATGATTATGGATCTTAGGAATAAACGATGTCTTTCCAAGACTAATACAATTTTGGTATGGCAACAGGCAATATAAAAACCGAGCGTGAGCATTCTGGCTATCTCTATGATCAAATAAATAAAAAGAGACGGAACTCAATCACTCAATTATCTAAGCGTCTATTTTAACCTGGACTATACTTATAAAGAGGTCATACATTTATGCCTGACACTCTCTTATGTACATAAACTCTCGATGAAATGTACGCTTTTTAAAATTCTATGAAATGTACGCTTTGCTATCACATCTAATTATTACCTTAAGCTGATGCTTGAAGCACGAAATCTGATTGTTAGGAGAAAATAATTCAATCCTATACAATGCCTGTAAAGGTCGCTGGATGTCGGAAAGTTTTTTATTCTAATATTTGCTTCCCTCGGACTGATAGACTTTGGAATTTCCTCCCTACTTCTTGCTTCCAGCTTCCCTGACTGTACTAACATGCAAAAGTTTAAATGTATTGTGAATAGACATATCGCTCATCTCCCTTTATAATATCCCTGTAGACATATAAATAGTGTTACGTTGTGTGCGTATATGAAAATGTTCCGAAACGAACCACGTACATGTTGAATAGTGGGTTTTATATTTTCTCTGTCTATTCATGTACGTGTAAATCCGTGTATGTATATACGTAACTGATTTTCTAGTGTGTATATTTTAACATTTATGCAACAATTCTAACAGGAAACAATTGACGTGGATGTATCGAAACAGTTGTAGACAAACAGTTCTTTTTGACAGTTGTGAATAAACTCAACACATTTATTTTCATGATTCCGGTCGGCATCTTCAGAGATTACAACATCTTCACATCTTAGCTGCCTGAGAAAACGCCGCTCCCTGCGTCATGTAGAGACCAACCCCCCTTGAGTCATCCATTCTCTCTGGTGTTCAGCTAACGACTGGTTAGAATCTCCCCAAATCTACATTTCATCACGTGTCTAAGACCCCAACCGCTGACGTAACGTAAATCTGATTATTTGTTTATCCAAACCACAAATTATGATTTCCTGTATCTTCACATTCTTATTGTAGTTGTTTATTATTTAGTTGTCAATCACTTTTTCCCAATTTAATTGTTTATTTTTCGAATCATAATTATCGATCCAGCGACCCGCCGTAGTTCAAATCAATTATTATTATTATTATTATTATTATTATTAATAATAATAATAATAATAATAATAATAATAATAATAATAATAATAATAATGTGTTGACCCTTGGCCCTGCCTGCTACAGTTAACACAGATACTACGCTATGATCACATCCAGAAGGTCTCAACATTACAATAGTAGCCCCTTACGTCCAAGTGGCAATATGCCTTGGTTGAGGGTAAACAATAGTAACAAAAAAGGATTCAACCCCATATAATCTAGACCGTGTCGTACACACCACTGTTAATGTCATTTGTTCCAAGCTCACGACAGACTGATTATTGCTAATCGCGTACGCAACTTCTAGCAGTACCAACTGCTCGGAATATACTTTAATCCTAACACAATAGCCGGACTATTTTTAGCATTAGGTCGCGTGTTTACGATGAATATATTGACAACGCATATTTTACTCGGCTAACTTAAATCCGGAAACTGACCCAACCTTTTTTCGAAGCCAGCGTCGTGTCAGTTTTCATTTCAGGTGTCGGGGGTTAAAATCATTTCCTCTGAACAAAAACTGTGATCGAGACTCACGCTAGTCTGACACAAGATCATTCAATATAGTGAAAACCAATCAAATGCTGAGTTTAACGAAACCTTTGCAACAAAGTATTTATTTTCTATTCATAGGTGTGTAACTGATGACACTTAAATATTAATAATTAACCTACTTTCGTCACAAAACATACGCGGAGGCGTTCAATAAGTAATACGCCTGAACCACTTCCAGTTGTCTGATCTGGCTGAAATGTTTCATGCGCAATGATTTATGTCTCTAGGGGTTATGTGAAAAATTACAACTCTGACCTAATTGTGGTTTATTATTTACAAGTCCTTGAAATAAGTAAGGTGTGAAAAGGAGCCTATTCGGTGTCTCACAGTGATCCGGTTTTAGCATTTGAAAAGACACACATCACAAAAGAGTTTCTATGAAACGATAGAAAGTTATGCTAATGAAGCCCCCTGGACAAATCCTGTGCTTAGGACCTCCACTGGTCTGGCATAAGATCATTCAGTACATTACAAAGTTTAAATTGGATCCAAACCAATAGCTTCAAAGGGTTTTCCTAAGGATATTGGTGGTACCTACAATAGCAGAGGTCCGAGGGCGCCCAAAGCATTGGGGATTCGTAGTTTTTTCAAATGTCCTTCCAGACGACTTGATACAACACCTAACGTACCGAATACAACCGGGCTTATTTGTGTTTTAACACCATGTATACGTCTTACCTCAAAGGCCAACGGAGCATAATTGCTCCCCTTCTCGTTCTTCTCTCTGACGTTCTTGTCCCAGAGAACTCTGAGAAATCTACAATTTGCCACATTTTGAGACCTTGTCGATGACGACCTAATCTTGACGGCTATGTTCCAATTGCTTGGTCGTTTTGACACTTTTGTCCCACCATACCTCTACCTTGCCATATTTACTTGTTTCACTTCTTCAGGCACTTCCTCAAACCATTTTTCTGTAAACTTCGCCCCAACCCTCTTACACACCTCCCAATATATCTGGAGTCCCATGTGATCGTGTCTTTTGCGGTGCTCTCTCTGAGCCAATCGGCTACACCCTGCTGCAAGGTGCGTAATTGATTCTGAAACTTTTTCACAAATCCGGAATTCTGCAGCAACATCCTCTTCTAGAGCCACTATTTTGAACAGTCGCGTTCCTAATACCTGCTTTTATGCTGCACAAGTTAATAATAATAATAATAATAATAATAATAATAATAATAATAATAATAATAATAATAATATGATTGGCTTGTAAAGTGAAGAACAACACTGATTAGGAAAGATCCTGCAAAGGGAACAGAGTCCAATAATTATAGACCAATTACATGTCTACCACTAATGTAGAAACTGTTAACTGGAATCTTTGCGGAAAAATTTATGAACATCTTGAGAGTAATGGTGTTTTCCCTGACGAACAGAAAGGATGTCGGAAAGGCTCGAGAGGTACCAAAGAGCAACTACTAATTGATAAAGCAATAATGCAGGATGCAAAAAAGAAGAAAAGGAATCTGACTGTAGCATGGATCGATTACAGAAAGGCTTATGGCATGGTTCCTCATTCATGGATACGTGAAACACTATTGATGATGAAGGTTGCTAAGAATGTGGTAGGGCTTTTGGAGAAAAGTATAACTCAATGGAAAACGGTGCTGACAGCAAACAGAGAGGTGATGGTGCAGGTTGACATTAAACGTGGAATATTCCAAGGAGATTCGTTATCCAACTTCTTTTTGTAATGATAATGATGCCACTGAGCATCCTCTTTAAGAGAGAGAAACTGGGGTATAACTTTGGACCTGGTGACATACGCCTCAACCATCTACTGTTTATGGATGATTTGAAAATATTCGGTAGAAAGGAAAAGGAAATGGAGAGACTGGTAGAACTTGTGGGGACATACTCAGAAGACATTGGGATGGAGTTTGGGACTAGTAAATGCGCGGTGCTGGTGATGAAAAGAGGAGTAAAGGTTCATTCGAATGGAATAGTGCTGTCAAATGGAAGAAATAGAAGATACAGAGTATAAGTATTTGGGAGTGTTGGAGGGTGTAGGCATTATGAACAGAGAAATGAAAGAGAAGGTCAGGAAGGAGTATCTTAGAAGAGTGAAACTAATTGCAAAGTCGAAACTGTATGGAGGAAACCTAATGAAAGCAGTGAATGCATGGGCAGTCAGTGTTTTGAGATACAATGCGGGAATTTTAGAATAGTCTAACAAGGAGTTGCATGCCATGGATATCAAAACAAGAAAAGTTTTAGCAATGTTTGGTATATTTCACATTCGAAGTAGCGTAGCAAGGCTGTATCAAAAGACCAAAGACGGTGGGAGAGGATTGAAAAGTGTAAAAGATTGTGTTAGAACCGAGGAGATGTCGTTGAAGGAGCATGTGGTTAGAAGTGAGGAGTGGATGCTTAAGATTGTGGCCAATGAAGTGGAGGTATGTGAGACCAAGGCTGATTATGTGAAACGTATGGATAGAGAAAGGGCAGAGGAACTGGCTAGGAAGAAAATGCATGGAAGGTTCTTCCAGGATATAGCAGAAGTGGCTGATGAAAGATCATGCCAATGGTTTAGAGCTGGGTATCTGGCTAAGAGTACTGAAGCGTTTGTGTGTGCAGAACAAGAGCAGACATTAGGAACACGATTGTTCAAAAAAGTGGTTTTAGGAGAGGAAGTTGCTGCAGAATGCCGGATTTGTGGTAAGACCTCAGAGTCAATTGCGCACCTTGCAGCAGGGTGTAGTGGACTGGCCCAGAGAGATTACGGCAAAAGACACGATCGCATGGGACTCCGGATATATTGGGAGGTGTGTAAGAGGGTTGGGGTGAAGTGTGCTGGAAAATGGTTTGAGGAGGTGCCTGATGAAGTGAGAACAAGTGAGGATGGCAAGGTAGAGGTATGGTGGGACAAAAGTGTCAGAACGACCAAGCAATTGGAACATAATCGTCCGGATTTGGTCGTCATTGCCAAAGTCTAAAAAAACTGGCAGATTGTAGACTTGCAATACCCTAGGACAAGAATGTGAGAGAGGAAGAGAATCAGAAGTGGAGCAATTATGCTCCGTTGGCCTTTGAGATAAGGCGTATACACGGGGTTAAAACACAAATAATCCCGGTTATTATTTTTATTATTATCATTATTATGAAGTTGAACAGAATAATATAATTAAAATTACATTTAAAATAAATGAATCAAACTCAGGAAAATAGTATATATTGACTCTGTAGACAAAGAGACGAAACGGTAAATCCTATAGGTAGCAAACTAGGCAAAACAGAATATGATAACAGACAGGACAGAGTGGGGGAAAACAGCACACTGGGAAATATGCCAACGACTGCATTTTAAACATGCGCACAAATTGGTACAGTAAAACAGAAATCACAAAATTCTCTGGAACATGGTAATACAAAAAGATAAACTTATCCAAGCAAGAAACCCGGCCGACTTAATAGTAAACAAGAAAAGAAAAAAGGTCAAAATGCATATTTTGCTGCATCAACATGCCCCAGAGTAAAGGTTTAGGAGACGAACAAACTGGAAGAAATCAGAATAAAAAAGGAAAAACTGAAACTATACAACGAACGGTAAAACTACTGAATTTTCAAGAAAACCCTCGAATGCAGAAACCAATCCATATGACCTACAAACATTAACTGAGCAGATAGGAACTGCAACAAAAGTTTTTAAAAAATACGAACAACACATGAAACCAAGATAACTGAAACCACAAAATTGTAATTTAACTATCCCCCCTTCCCCTCCAAAAAAATACAATGTAATGTCAGTATCGACTGTCATCATACCGACTAGTCAAAAAGAGTCAAAGAAGATGAAAAGATCGTGGAAAGAAAGCATTAACCAACCTCTACTGGATTAGAGAGAAGTCAATGGCAAGCGGCTGTTGCGATGACGCAAATTTGTTTGCAAAGGTGAACGAAAGAGCTGGAGAGTACGGAAAATCTGGGGAAACTTGTTGTCACCCAGACTCCAGATTGTCTTCAGTTAGTAATCAATGATGATGACCTGCGTGAGAACTCCTAGTGAGTACAAATAATAATAATAATAATAATAATAATAATAATAATAATAATAATAATAATAATAATAATAACATGAAAACTGAAGCTATAATTGTAACTTAACCCTCACGGCGCTACCTCTCCCCCTTGTGTGTGTGTGTGTGTGTGTGTGTGTGTGTGTGTGTGTGTGTGTGTGTGTGTGTGTGTTACAAAAAACTGTCACCCTCACCAAATAAGTGAGGAGGGTCAAGGAGGATGGAAAGACCGAGGAGAGAAAGCATTCGCAAAACCTCCGCTGGATGAGTGCAAAGATGACTTCGATCCTGGGGAGGCTTATTATCCCCTCCCCAAATTCCAGTGTAGACCAGTAGTCGCCGCCAAGGAGAAATCAATGGTTAGCGGCTGTTACGATAACGCAAATTCATCTGAATATGCTATCGAAAAAGGAGGAGAGTACTGGAAATCTGGGAAAACTTGTTGTCACTCAGACTCCAGAGAACGAACGTCAAAAGTTGTTCTCGTTGAGAAATCTTTGATGATGGCCTGTGCGACCACTCTTAGTGAGTAAATAATAATATTTGAACGTATTGTACGACTGCAGATCATAGTGCTGCAGAGTGAATAAATGGGCGGTTTTACAGGTCACCAGGGACACAGGAAGTTGCAGCGGATATTGAAGCAGACTCAAAGATTGGTCGAAAGCGATGTATTACGCGTCCTTTAAATAGAAAGCTAGAATTGCATAATTTAATAATGATGATAAAAATGTCCTGTCTCTTTATTTGATTAGATAGAAAGATATATAGATCGATCGGTCGATAGATAGATAGATAGATAGATAGAAGATTATTCGAATGAATTGAAAGATAGAACATATTAGAACATTTCAATAAAAACCTATAATATAATCTATTATTATATGAAAAGAACTTTCTGTGCGTACGTGCGTGCGTGTGTGTGTGCGCGTGTGTGAGTGTATCGGGGTGATATATATATATATATATATATATATATATATATATATATATATATATATATGTGTGTGTGTGTGTGTGTGTGTGTGTGTGTGTGTGTGTGTGTACCTACAGACACTAGTGTTTCATCCTTTCGGGAATCTTCAGTGTGCCACGATTAACACCAGTTGATATAGATTCGAACCCGACAACACAATATATATATATATATATATATATATATATATATATATATATATATATATATATATATATATATAATTCTCTGCCTTAGTATTTGCCTTTCTCTTTCAATCGTTCTCTCTCTTTCTATCTCTCTATTTATCTATCTATCTATCTATCTATCTATCTATCTATCTATCTCAAATGGTAAGGAATTGAATATAACTATAAACTTGAAGTAAACATTTTATCACCAGGATAAACAAATAAGTACACATTTATAATAGATAAAACCGCCACATAGGCAGGCTCCTCTTAACTTAGCACTGAACCACAGATACTGTGTTCCAGGTTTCGAATTCTCCCCTAATCAGCCATGCTGATGCGCCACAGTAACAACGACCCATGTGGTGTAATACGTGGATACGTTTTGCTTTCTGTTTCGATTCTAGCTGATAGGCCCCAAATACTTTCTTTTTTTTTTACTCTTGAAATCATGACTCTATAACAATATATACGATATCTGGACAAATGAAAATATCATATTTAAACATATTTTACGATCGGACAAAGCCGACCCCTCCCCCGCTAGTACATAATACAATATTATATTTAGCAAGTTGTATAATTAATCCAAAGTGTTCAATATCCTAGATAGAGCATGTACGTTTACCTGGCGTTATTTATCGATACCCTGAACAGAGAAATGCTACATTTAAAAGCAGTGTTGCCCGGGATAAATATTTTCAGTGTTGTTTGTTATATTATAGTATTCCGGATCAGAAGATGATATTCAATATCCTCGATTAAAAGAAGGTGCGCAATAAGGCAGTAGTACATTTTAAATGTGATATATGCTTGACGAATAAGGGAAGATAAGCAACCCAGTTTTGCCCGAGAATGCACTAAAATAAATATAAGTTTTATTACATTATTAAGAAGGGGGAGATAAACTTGTGTTGCTCAGGAATAAATTAAAATAAATAGAGAGAACTTCATATGTTTTTGAGGAATTGAGCGAGGAAGAAACTTGGTGTTAGCCAGGAATATTAACTTTAAAACTGAAAGCTCGGGTTAATGGCTTGAATTAATATTAATTAAATAAGAGAGAGGTGTTGGCATATATATATATATATATATATATATATATATATATATATATATATATATATATATATGCGTGTGTGTATGTATATATACATATATATACATATATACACACACACACTCATATATATATATATATATATATATATATATATATATATATATATATATATATATATATATATATATATATATATATATATATGCCAGTACTATGGAACTTCATTGATTGGATCTTATTATTTGACGACATTTTCAAACTTGGACATTAACTTAAATATTATTTTTTCGAATATTACCCTATTCGAACTTTGTAGCTTTCAATCATTTTGCGCTAATTTTCAACGTTATAGCAAGTGTATAAAACTTTAATTTGTCATTTTTCGTTTGAAGAAAAAAGTTACATTTTTGAAACTATGGAATAAGGAAATAATTCACTCTATGTTGTAATCCGTGTTTTTGAACAATAAGTGTTGCAATTTCGCGAAACAGAAAAACTGATTTCAAAACTCTACACGTCTCCATTAAATTATGAATTGGCACGGAACACGTGACAAGGCGTCGCATATGCGACGTTACGAGATAACGCGGCGTGTCACGTTGTGGGAAGTCGACTGAAGTCTGCGCCGAGACAACCTTAGTAAGATGAATTGGTTAAATTCTCGAAGAACTCTCGCATTAAACTCTGATAAGAATATGTATTTTAGGGTCTGGGAAATCCTTAAAAATATCTAGTATTATACTAAAGTTGAATTAATCAACGTTTGTTTCCTTAATGTTTTATTTCTCGATATTTTAAATCACGCAAAATATATGTTCGTTGGTTTTATGATTAAAATATGTTTGAAACAAAATTTGTCTTTCTCTCACTCCCTCTCTCCCTCTCTCTGTCTCTTTTTGTCTCTGTCTGTCTCTGTCTACCTATCTATCTATCTACCTCTCTCTCCGCCATCTCGCTCTCTCTCTCTCTCTCTTCATCTCCCTATACACACACACACACACACACACACACACACACACACACACACACACACATATATATATATATATATATATATATATATATATATATATATATATATATATATATAACTCCGCGGATTAAGGACTATCCACTTATCTTGTGCTTCCTTTTTAAAATTAAATATGTTTTTAACTCTTTTTCAAGATGTTTTTTAACATGTTTTATTAATCATTTGTTCATATATATATATATATATATATATATATATATATATATATTTATATATATATATATACATATATATACATATATATATATATATATATATATATATATATATATATTCGTGTAGATTTCATTTTAATTGTAATCATTTAACAAGTAGATATTTTCGTGTATTTTAAAAGACTTTCAAAATTTTTTCGACACTAAAATGCGTATATATATATATATATATATATATATATATATATATGTGTGTGTGTGTGTGTATATATATATATATATATATATGTGTGTATGTGTGTATGTCTGTGTGTACTTTAAAAACGAGTGTTAATTACTTATTGATTTTTTTATGGTTTCTAATTAGAGGATTGGTTTAATTTCAATAGTGTCGGTGTGCGTGTGCGAAAGTCTGTGCCAAACTCTTCTTTGAATATTTGGTCTATATCGTTTGTGTATAAGGTGTTTGGACCTGTAGCACATTTTCGATTCACTTTTAAGCCTGCAAAATTGCTGCTAAAAGTGGTCAAAATTCACAAAACAGTTGGCTTTGTAAGGCTAAGTCGAATAAAACATTACACCTGCTGTTTCTTTTGCGCATGTGCAAAATTAAACATTCATTAATTTTTAACTTATCATGTTCATCTGTCCATAGCTTAGAAGGTAACGTCGCTGGAGAGATAAATAACGACTAAAGCTGAAGCACTAAGCGATCTGGTTTCCATTCTATCGAATGTTATTCAAGACTTGTTTTTTATAACTTTTAAAATTGGCTCTATAATAATAAATAAGAAACCTGCATGAATTAAAATATAATATTTATGTTCAGTGTTTTACGACCGAGCAACACCGAGTGGCGTGATAGTTCAAATGGATAAACTCAACACTGTTAAGAGGGGCAATTAAATATATTAATAAAAGATGAGGAGTAAAAGTTACATATTAATATATTATTTCATCAGATCAATAAAGAAAAAAAAATAAGATGATGGAGAATCTGGGTATATACCTCTGAATCTTTCAATCTGTCTGTCCGTTCCAATTTTTCTCGAAAACTACTGAGCCAATCTCACTGAAATTTGTATGGTCCTTTGTTATGTGCAGCGAACAAAATATTATGGTATCCGTTCGATGCACAGATAAAAATTAATAGGGATTTATCACCGTAATATTACACTTATTCTAAACATTTTCTTGGAAACTACTGGGCAGATATGACTAAAGTTTTGTATGGATCTTTATTATAATACGGTGTAGCGAACTAAGTATTATGGTATCCACTCGATGCAAAGTAAGGAGTTAATAGGAATTAATATAGATTAGTATTTAATGCAAAAACTAGCACAACTTTAACCAAATTCAACCATGCATCAATTCGCCATGAAGTACTTGGTCTAGATCAACTTGCTATAACTTTTGCACGCTTTTAACGGACTTAAAAGTGTAGTATGAAAATGTCAAAAACATTGTTAATTCACTATCCGCATAGCAGCAGCCGAATAGCATAACGTTAGAAGCGCCGACTGTCGTTTGAGCAGCCGTGTTTCGATCCTGGCTTGAGGTAGTTGTTTGTCTAGTTGCACTGATGAGCTGTGAAACAGCGAAATAGTACTGTATGTGGGTGTGTGTGTGTGTTTGTACGTGTGGAAAATTTGAAATATATGTTAATGGCAAGTAAGCTGCACAGAATTTACCATCTTTCGCCTTTGTGAGAATACGCCAGACTATTGCATGGAAATGGTGTTACTGCGTGTTTTTTATATATTCCTGTGATGCTGAGTTTGCTAGTTAGCCGATACGATTCGTTGTTATTCACACAAATGGTCGTGTATTTATCAGGCAGAGGTTTACTTGAACTCTAGTTCACCCTTTCATTGGTTCATGTTTTTATTTCTTTGTGTTAGAAATTGTCCTAGTTTTAATCTGGGTGTTTTTGCATTTTGGTTTATACTTGTTTATTTATTTGTTTATTGATTGTTTCATATTATCTTATTTTATTTTTTTATCCTAAGGTAAAATTTATTTTGGTATACATACGTTTGCTATTTCATTTCTGAAATTTAATAAATTTGGGGTGTTTAAAATTTAGGATAGCTAATTTTTCATTCAAACATAGTCTACAGGGGTCATCTAATTTCCTACATAAGCTAACTTTCCATACTATTTTCTACTCAACTATCGGCGAGAGTCCATTTTAGTATAGATCCCAGTAGCGATTCGTTAATGCCTGTTGTTTTTTTAATGTACTTCTGTAGTCGTAATATCAACTTTAAAACTCGAAGAAGGTCGTAACTACGTAATATTTCTTATTATTCGGGTTTTTTTTGGGGGGGGCAGCTATTGTGTCTTGGTAAACGATGTTTTTGGTTAGGAATTTATTGTGTAGTAGCCGGAGTGCATGAGTTCTACAATTACAATTTTTCTTCTCATTGTTTGAGTTTTTAGTTCTATTAGTGTTAGGCCGATTACTATTTCTAATGATTATATGTTTGTACTTTGTATTATTTTTGTTGTTGTTATGTTGGTCACTTTTCATAGTGAACGAACTCGCTCGCACATACAGAGACACACATACAAACAGTGCCTTTTATATATAGGTAGTGATGCTTAGTTAACAATATATATATATATACATATATATACATATATATATATATATATATATACATATATATATACATGCATACATATATATATATATATATATACATACACACACACTTCTACTTACATATAAAAGGCACTTTTGTGTGTGTGCGTATCTGTATGTGTGTGAGTCGTTATCTATGGACTATAAAATAGCCGAACCAATTTTTTTTGGGGGGGGGGCGGGATTTCAAACAAATGTATTTTATGTGTCTGGACGTGTCTTTACATAGTTTTGTATCAAAATGCCTCCAATAAGCATCGAAAATCGATGATCGAAAAAAACTCGATTAAGGAAGGAGCAATCTGATTTTTACCAAATTTAAAACCCTTATACAGCCTAACATCATAGGTTCTTTGAGAAATTTATCACCGTACAAGCAGAAGAGCCCGGCCTATAAAATTAACAGTAGGGTTTTGATAAAACAGGGAAGGCATTCGAAATACATGTTTATGTTTAAGACAGGATCGATCCATGATACTTGGCTTTTGCATTTTAAAAATTAGAATTCTAGTTATTATATAAAAATAATTTTATAAAATCAACAGTAAGCTCTCTATAGTGCAATGTAGACTGGCATATATTGTGGACTAAGTCACTGATGAGAGGCGTGTGAAACTTTCTCTCGGTGCATCGCGGTAAGTTTCCAACTAGACCAGGAAATTAATCGATTTCATTGCAAAATGGACGATTACACCGATTTCGATGACAATAAAACATTGAAAGTTTGGAACATTCGTTGATTGTCATTCAATCCTGGACAACATCGAGTCTACCTGCGAGTACACAAGCACGCACATACACACACACACACACACACGCACACACATATATATATATATATGTATTTATACACACACATTTGTATACACACATACATATTATATATGTATATATATACATATATATATATATACATATATATGTCAAAATATATGGAGAGATATATAAATGTATACATATATATATATATATATATATATATATATATATATATATATATATATATATATATATATATATATATATATATATGTATACACATTAAGCACACAAAAAAGGAACTAGTTTTCTCAGTCGGCGTTGACATGTACTTTAAGTAAAATGTAATAATTTGTGCCGAAGGCCGCCATCTTTTTAGGGTGTTTCATTCAACAAGCAGCGTATTAAAGAAAAAAAAACGCATAAAGTTCGTGGCGATACTACTTCTACTAATACTACAACCAATAATAATAATAATAATAATAATAATAATAATAATAATAATAATAATAACAACAACAACACAGACAGAAGAAAATAAATGTTAGTAATAATAGTAGTAATAACGCAGCAGTAGTGAAAGTGAACACAATAAAATAGAAGGAATAGAAATGGTGCGTACTTACTTGTGTTGGGTAGTCTCCGCTGCGCCTATAAATGTTAATGTGACTATGAAATAATAAGGAGAGTAATTATAATAAAAGTAGCATTATAGGAAAGTGAGGAAGTCGAAGGAAGAGGGGGTTATACTTTCGCTTTCGTTTTTTCTTTCTTTCTTTTTCTTTTTATTTATTGTATGTGTTCAAAGAGGCGTGATATTTTGTAAGTGGACTGTTTTTTGTTTGTTGGATTTCTCATAGGCAACCAATTATGATAATTTTACAAAAAATCTTTTGCCATCAACATATATATATATATATATATATATATATATATATATATATATATATATATATATATATACTGAGTATTATTACGTCTTTGCTTCTTTTTATCTCTCTTCTTCTCCCCCCTCTCTCTCTCTCTTCGCTCTTTCTTTCTTTACTTTTTATCGTTTTTTCGCTGTTATATACTTCTTCCTCTCTCTCTTCATCTCTTTCTCTTTGACTCCCCCTATCTTTTCCTCTCTTTCTCTTTGACTCCCCTCTCACTCTCTCCTTTTCTCCCCCTCTCTCTCTTTTACACACACACACACACACACACACTTTTTCTCTCTATTTTTCACTCTTCGTCTTTATCTGTCTACTTGTCTTCCGTGCGCGCGTTCTTTCTTTCTTCCTTTTTCACTCTCTTTCATTCTTTCTCTCTCTCCCTCTTTCTTCCGGTTTCTCTTTCTCTTTTCGTGAACCTTTCTCTTCCTGTTAGTCTGCCTCTCCTTCTCTTTCTCTCTTTTTCTCTCCCTCTTCCTCCTCCCTTTCTGTATTATTCCTTGCTTCTCTTCTACATATACTCGTCTCTCTCTTTCTTTCTCTCTCTCTTTCTTTCTCTCTCTCTCTCTCTCTCTTACTTCCTCGTTCTCAATTTCTCTCACTTCCTGTCTCTATCCCTCATCTTTTTGTATGTCTATCTCGCTTTCTCATCCCTTCTCTCTCTCTCTCTCTCTCTCTCTCTCTCTCTCTCTCTCTCTATCTATCTATCTATCTATCTATCTATCTCTCTCTCTTTCTCTCTCTTCATCTTTCTCTACCTTTTTGTCATTTTTTATCTGTCTGTTTTTCTTACGCATGCTCATCTTTTCTGTCCCCCCTCTTTCTCTCTCTCTCTCTCACACACACACACACACACACACACACACACACATGATGGCTTCCACACACACATGATGGCAGTCTTCGAAGATTTTAGATACCCACTGTAAGTGTGCCTGCGTGTGTAATTTCTGTGGCAAGAGTTGGGTTATCTAACCACACCTCTCCTGAGTCGACATTGTTAAATATACCAGTGGCAAGTGGAGGTTCAGGACGACTGGAAACAATGCCGAGATAAGCAGAGAGCACGTACAGAGTCTAGTGACTGAAATGGTCACCCATCTGGTAATATCCAGGCTCAACGTGGCTTAACTTCGGTGATCTGATGAGAAGCGGTGTGGATATGATTATACCGTATACATACACACACTTTCCTCCCCCCTCTCCCTCTCTCTCTCTCTCTCTTTCTCTCTCTGTCTCTCTTTTCCTCTTTTCCTGTTCTTTTATTTCCTATCCCTTTTTTTCATTTTGTATGTCTGTCTCTCTCACCCTTTTCCGCTCTCATCTTCCTTCCCTCCCTCTTTCTTGCCCGTTTCCACTTTTCTCTCTCCCTCTCTCCCTGCCCATCTCTTCTAATTTTTTTTTTTTTTTTTTTTTTTTTTTTTTTTTTTGAATTTCAAAAATCCGACGATACTCCATAAACAATATGTTATTTTAAATCATAATTAATACACATTTAACAAAACAAACAACAAAAAAAACATGACCGACATCTAAATACATCGTGACCCCTCTGGATTCGAAAATTATTTTGAAGCGTTTTAACTTATGAACAGATCACTATTCCAAACAGAAATTTAAATCTTAATCTCAAAAGTCAAGTATTACGGCTTAATTGCATTCAAAAACCAAATATAATAAAAATGAATGTTTCGTCGTGTCCAAACCAGTTCTTTTCTCTACATTTTTTTTTCGATTATTTAATTGTTTATTTATTTATGTCTGCGTTCCCAATATTAATCTGAATGAATTTAAAGCTTTAACACTATCAATTATTCCATAATTCCCCTATTCCGCCATTCCGTTATCGAATTATTCTTATGATGCTCTCATGAAATGATTCATTAGTTTTTCACTGAAGTTATATAACGATGAAAATAAAAACAAGGGATACGTTCAGTATAGACAACAAAATATTAAAATGTTTTTTTGTTTTTTTTTAAAGCAGCATTGAAATCCCCTTGTATAACAAATAAATGTTACCAAAGACAAAATCAATTACTCTTTTACGAGGTGCCTCCAATAAGTTTCCAGACTCTTTTCGTATCAGCACTTTTATTGATAGTACACACATGAAACTTTAATTTCCTTCGAAGTAATCTCCTCCGGCTGCAATGCACTTGTACCGTTCCAACAACTTCTGGAAGGCCCCATTGAAGTCCCCTTGTGTGAGCGTGTTAATGACCCTAGTTAAAGCCTTTTTCACCTCCTCAATTGTCTCATAACGACAGCCTCTAAAGTTTTTCTTAAGCTTGGGGTATAGCCAAAAGTCACAGGGAGCAAGGTCTGGACTATAGGGAGGGTGAGGAATTGTCTTGATGTCCATCTTGGTCAAATAGTTTGTGACAAGAATGGAGTTGTGGACTGAGGCAAATCTTCCGCATCTTCAATTCCTCGTAAATCTTTTCCATCTTCAATTCCTCATAAATAATTGTGGGTACAGTTCCCACACTGATATCAAACTGTGTATTTATTGCCTCTATAGACGCACTACGGTACTTTTCCATGAAATTCTTTATTTGGCCAATCAACTCTGCTATTCTGACTTCCTTACTCCTCCCACACTTCTGATCATCCCTCACAGACTCCTTGCCTTTTGAATCGTTTATGTCACAAAAAAATACAAAAAAAAAACTGATGCTTGATTCCTACAAGATTGTCCAAAAGCGGTCTAAACATTCCATACATTTCTGTGACATTTTTTCCAAGTTTAAAACAATTTTATTGCATATCGTTCTTCTAAAGTTTCCTCATATTCAGATTGCATTTTTGAAATTCAACAGCTGTGACAATCAGACTTTAGTAGGGTGTATTCCAATTCTGCTGTAGCTGTTCATTTAAACCTAAAATCATAAAAATTGGTCAGTCATGTATATCAATACCATGTTGACTTTTCAACAGTCTACGACAATTTTAAATGCCTGTACAAAAAAAAGTCTGGAAACTTATTGTAGTCACCTCGTACGTATCCGGATAAGTTATTGGGGAGGCAGTAACTTATTTTAAAGCACTTATTTACTTTGAAACACAAGTAGAGCCGAGTCTTAAAAAAAAAAAAAAAAAAAAAAAGTCTTATGTTAGAACAAGAAAAAAAATTGTTGACATGAGACAGTTATCGCGGGAGCCAACCCAATAAATGTCGCATGGACAACAATAAATGTCATAAGGATTTCTATCAGTATTTTGTTTAATTTTCGATTTTGGAGCAATTACCGAGACTCTCAAGATAGCCGTTTTTCTTGCTTTTTATCATTTTTTTGTCTATACTGCAAAATACGCTAAAAAAAAAAAACTTAGTCGGAATTCAGGAGTAACACTTGGTTTATACACAAAGAGTTGCTAAAATACTGCACCATAACCTTTTGACTAGGATCCAAATTTCATAGAGTAAATACGGTATTTCGGTGACTTCTGCAGTGAAAATGATGAAGAAATTGCAAAAGAATTAAAGAAATAATACTTGTATATAGTTAAGAGAAAGATAATTAGCAATGAACCCCTATACCACATTTTGATGGCCTTGTGCCTAATTTGGTACTTAGTATATATTTTTTACTATTACCAAATAAAGATATCAAAGTGGTGCATTTGTTTTTATACTACAGCTCATATGTTCAGTCACACTGAAGTAGAAATCCTTCTAGATCAAGGCAAACTTTACTCTCGATCTGAAGTGCCTTATTTTTAGAGGGAAGATCGATCCCTCCACTCCGCATTAAAAACCGACCTTCTGTCGTTGAGAGACAAGTAAATTTATGAAAACATTTATATGAATAAAAAAAAAATCCTAAATCTATATATCTATAAAAGTGAGAATGTGTGTCTGTGAGGACACTTCTCAACCTATATACTCAACGAATTTTTGATTTCACATTTACAATTTAGTATATAGGATATTCAGACATGTGGAAAACTTTTTAATCGGTTTTCATCTGGAATAGGGTTAGTAAGGGGTAAAAATAGAAAAATTGGTACGTGGGTGTCAGCGGATTGTTTGCCAACTGTTTCACGACTGCGCATGCCTGAATCGTTCACATTATGTTAAGAATAAGTAGGTTTAATGAACCTGCAAAGTTGACCTAATGGTTATCATACTTGACTCAATGTCCTTAGTTTTTGGTTTCGATCTCAGCTTGAATATTTTCTTTCTACTTACAAGAACTGTTTAGAAAAAATATATAATACTTGCATTCACATGTCTTAGTTTTTTTCCGTTTTTTTTTGTTTGTTTGTTTGTTTGTTTTTACTTCATTTATATAAAGAAATTTAAGGTTACGTTTAATACCTACAACATTTATGCATTAAATAAAATATATTTATGCGTATTTTTCGACCGGGTCAGTATTGTATAAAAATTTTGATTGAATTTTTTATTACTTTACTAGCTGTGCATATCCGGCGTTGCCAGGCAAAAAAAAAAGAAAAAAAAAAAAAACGAAAAAAAAAACGAAAAAAAACCCGAAATTTTGTAGTCGATAAATGGAGTTTTCAAGACAATAGTTTCTACTGATCTTTTTTTGTTGTTGTTAATTCTAATAAATTATAATGTTAGCTCCAAATTATGCAGTTGAAATTATCTGAATATATCTGAATTATTAAAAAAAAACTTTAATCGTGTTATCAGGTGAAAATTGCGGCCATCTTGTTTAAATTGAAACGGAAAATCACCTCCTTTTTTAACTCACCTGTATCTTACATAAGCAAATACGATCGTTTTCTTCAAATTCTATTTTCTTAAATTAAAATAATTTTCTACCTTATCGATTTTCATAATTTTTAGATATAATCATCTTAAAAATACGAGGAATACGTAGATACCATTGTTTTCATGTGAAATTTCGTTCTGATAGTGTAGAAGCGCCAAAAAATATATTTCTTGGGGAGGATTAGTCACACACTATTCAATATCCTAAGTTGTTACGATTTTTCTGAAAGTTAACCATAAAGGGAAATAACTCGTAGGTTAAATGAAAACTCGTGAACGTGTCTGTGTGTGTGTGTGTGTCTGTGTAGATTTTCCTACGCAATAACTTTGTCAATTTTTAGTCTACAGACTCGAAATTTGATAAACAGGGTACTGAGATTTGGGAAAATCTTTGTAATTCGTTTTCGGCCAGAAATTTGGCTGATAAGGGGTCAAAGTTCAACGATTTGACCTTCGAGAACTCTACCAAACTCCTCCGCCAATTTTGAGTCTAAACACTTGAAATTTTAGATATAGGTTCCTAGGACATGGATCTTACTTAATTACTTGATTTGAGTCCAAAACAATAAATATTAAGGGGTCCTAATAGGGGTCAACATTTTAAAAAATTGACCTTTTTTTGTTTTTTTGTTTTAAATTCTTTTGCTCAACATACACCTCCAAACACCGGGCAACGCCGAGCTGAAATACTAGTATAAAATAAAGATGAATGAATAAATCAATTTTATGTCAAGTTTCTAAATTTAATACTTAACACAATTATATTACTAATTCCTATTAAAAATTCAGAGCTAACTATTTAGCCAGCTCAATTACGTTGACAGATTGGTTCTCGCCAGATCATCGAAGTTAAGCAACAATGAGCCTAACCAGTACCAGGTGGGTGACAATTTGGGGAGGCAATGCGCTGTATATACCACGTCAAGTCGTTAAAATTTCCAGGTGGGTATTTGGAGGCGTGTTTAACTCACTGGGGGAGATGCAACCCTCTCCTCCGAATCAAGACGGAAAGCAACGGGTAACTACCGCCTTTACTTGTCTTTCCAGGATTACGATGGCTCTATAATTTGGAGAGCTGTGGTCGCCGATGTTGTTAAAACAGCAGGGACGCCGCTGCTGCTGCTGATACTGTTGCTGCTGCTGCTGCTGATGATGATGATGATTAAAACAGATTTTCTTTAATGTAATATGCAAATAAGATAACCTCTCGAATGTGGATTCCTATTGAATAACTAGTACATATATGAATAATGCCGAAATAAAAGTATATAAAAGTTCATGAAACTCTGTGAAACAGCGTACATTTTGTATGCATTAACCAAATTGTGAACAAACAAAAACCAGATAAGAATACGATTTATTACAATAGCATTCATTCTATTCGTAAACCTGTTCACGAGGGCCAGCTGTGACTCACGGTCAAGATTTAATGAGGGACTGTATTAAGAGTACTACAAGGGCGTCAAAACTCCTGTAAGGAACTACTTATAAATTGCCTGAATTGATTGTCAATAAATAACCCCCACCTTACAAGGACGACGAAGCGGTGGAGGGGGAGGGCTGTTGCTGCTCCTGAAAAGAGATAATGCCCGATCGAGCAGAATACACAAAGCCGAAATCGAAAAGTTATGCGACACAAGTACTGGTGACCCCCGATGTAAATTTTTCGTTTTTCTTTTTTCCCTCTTAGGAGGACCGGATATCCAACTAAAAGTAGATATTATTTATTTTCTTTCAGCGACGGAAAGATGTGACAAGGTCAGGGGATTGGGAATTTTGAAAAACAATCGCTCTAGAGGAAGAGCATTTTGGTCGAACAAAAATTGTCTGGACAGATCCGTTGGCATTCCCTAGTAGCGGCGCTTTTGGTGATTATCAATACAATAACCTCTTCTCAAAGTTAGAGATGGTAAAACTTGGAGTGTGGATTCTTTGCATAGGACCACACCCTAGACTGACAGAAAACAAGGCCTCACCATCCAGAGTATGATCGATCTGATTTGGGAATGAAATATCGATCCTGAATGCGCCGATTGGCTTTTTTTCGTAAATAAGCACATATACTTTCGTTAGTTCTTTTTTTCACAAATGTACTAATATTTATTATCAGTATCTTGTATGTATTCGTTATGGTCGAATAGTTGACCAAACCGGATTTACTTTTTTAAATAGTATTCAAATAGTTGAACAGACCAGGTTTATTTCTTTAAAGAGTGTTGAAATAGTTGAACCGATCGGATTCACTTTTTTAAAGAGTGTTCAAATAGTTGAACAGACAAGGTTCACTTTTTTAAAGATGTTCAAATATGGAGTGACGAAAGTTCACTTCTTTAAAGAGTGTTCAGATAGTTTAACAGACCAAGTTCAATTTTTAAAAATTGTTCAAATAATTGAACAGGCCAGGGTCACATTTTAAAGAGTGTTCAACAGTTGAACAGACCAGGTTCACTTTTTTAAAGATTGTTGAACAATTGAACAGACCAGATTTACTTTCTTAAAAGCTCACTTTATTAAAGATTGTTCAAATACATGGTCAATGCAATGAGACAAAAAAATGTGTTAAAAATGCTTGAAAATTTAGATACAATAAATGTTATGAAATCTTAACAATAGGTACTAGACACTAATGAATAGATTTTCCCCAAATTTCATTTTTTTTTTTAATTTTTAAAGGTTTTAGAGATCATGATATGGGTACAAACTCTCATTAAAATATTTATTTAAATATTTCAAATATTTGTTCCATTATTGAATCCATAATTAACACTCATCGAATCTGAATTTTGATTTCTACTTTAAATCGTCTAAGGTTAAAACTTTAATTCAAAACTTTTTTTAAAATTCAAATCATGTAATGGATTTCGATCAAAATTGAGCCACAGATTAATGACAAAATCGTTTGATTATCATTATAAAATGATTATATACAGATTGAGATAGAGGGAGAGATATAAAAATACATAAACACACACACACACACACACACACACACACACATATATATATATATATATATATATATATATATATATATATATATATATATATATATATATAGCTTAGTGCGTTAGAAGGAATGAGTGAGCTCAGTTCTATAAGACGAGACTTATCCGGGCAATATAATGTTCAACAAGCATAAGGCTTCGAAATGCCTTGGCATAAAGAGTCCCTTCTATACCCCAACTAATTGTTTGTATTTCATTATTGAATAAATGCACCAATCTATATTTGCTAATATATAGTTTTGTGACTTTATTTCCCATTCCTATTGTTCTCATATACATATACATACATATATATATATATATATATATATATATATATATATATATATATATATATATATATATATATATATATAAATATATATACTAGTGTCAGGATGATTAACCGGAATCGGGATCAGAAATTTTGAACAACCAGAACCTTTTGAGGTATCGGAATCAGAAAAATTTGTGCCTATTTTCCGATGCAAAAACGATTCCTTTAATTATCTTTTTTATTTGAATTTGTTAAAAATCTTCAACTGCTGTTTGTAATAATAAAACAATAAATATTTTGTGATTTAAACTTCTAGTAAATCTAAAATAAAGATCTCATCCTCTTACAAGTGTGATTTTACTCTGGAGAAAATATATGCATATTTAAGATGCGTTTTTACGGTAGTTATCACACAATAACCATTTCATAGTTAAATATATAGAGATGTATAAAGAATCAGAATCGGTAATTTATCGGAATCGGAAAAAGTATTAGAATAGTCCCATCACTAATATATACCCATACCTGACGTTATATATATATATATATATATATATATATATATATATATATATATATATATATATATATATATATATATATATATATACTAGCAAAAGTACCCGTCGTTGACTAGGTTCAAAAACAGCCTACAGAAAATGGACTCCGATTTATGAAAGTATGACAGGTTATGAAAAGGAAGGGTTGTAAAGAGATAGCTTCGAATTTGTGGCTATCAAAACCAAACCAAAATATGATGAAAGTAAAAATAAAATAGATAAACCCCATAATTTATTATACCATACCTGTTCACACTGAAACACTTATCACAATATTCAGTGGATCTATATTAAAAAACCTTGTTAAACTTTGTGACATATTTCCATTCTATGGAGTTCAGGCGCGAACGAACACCCCATAATTTTATTATACCATATTTCTTCAAACTGAAACATGATTATCAAAGTATACTTACGCAGAAGAATATGAAAAGTCTTTATTAAAGTTTGTGCCTATTTCCATTCTATGGAGGCCAGGCGCAAACGCAGACCCCACAATTTTATTATACCATCCCTATTTAAGTTAAAACATACTTATCAGAGTATTATTATGTACATCTATATCAAAAACACTTGTAAACGTTTTTTTTTTTTTTTTTTTTTTTTTTTTTTTTTTATTTCCATACTTTGTGGACCAGGCGCAGAACCCACAATTTTAATGAATCATCATTCTGCCAGATCAAACATACCCATTCCTGTGTCTCGATGCATCTTCTATCATTATATGTAATCAGTTTTCTATAATAGTCAACCATATAAGAGCCTATTCGTGACCAGACACACACACATACGTTCAGCTTTATATTATAGAAAAGTTTTATAAATATATATATATATATATATATATATATATATATATATATATATATATATATAAGTAAAAATGTCTGTCTGTCTGTGTACAGCTCCCTACCAAATAACTCTGTCAATTTTCAGTCGACCGACTTGGGATTTGACATAAGGAGTATTGAGATTAGGGAAAATCTTTTCAATCAGTTTTCGGTCAGAAATTTGATTGGCAAGTCGTCAAAGTTCAACGAGTTCACCTTTAAAAACTCTACCAAACTCCTCTGTGAATTTTGTGTCTAAACACTTGAAATTTTAAATGTAGGGTACTTGGACATGAATAAAACTTTTTAATTTCATTTGAACCCAAAACAATAAATGTTAAGGGGGTAATATTGGGGTCAAAGTTTTTAAAAACTTAACTCTGCAGTCTCTACCAAATTACTCAGCCAGTTTCTGGTCTAAACATTTGAAATTTTACATAAAGGGTATTCAGAGATAGGACAAGCTTTTTAATCGGTTTGGGTCGAAAATTCGAGCTGGCAAGGCGTCAAAGTTCAAAAGATTTTACTTTTGTGGTGTCAAGCAAACTACTCAGCCAATGTTGGGTCTAAACATTTGAAATTTATACATAACGGATATTTAGACATGCGACAAGCATTTAAATGAGTTCTGGGGGAGGAAATTTGTCTGCCAAAATGTCAAAGCTGAAATAGACTTGCAGATTCTACCAAATTCATCCGCTAATTTTGGGTCTAAACACTTGGAATTTTAGATGTAGGTAACTTGGACACGTGTAAAACTTTGTATTTTGATTTGAGATCAAAATATTAATGTTAAGGGATCAAAATTCGGGTCAAAGTTAAAACAATTGACCTCTGCGGCCTCTACGAAATTACTCAGACAAATGTTGGTTTAAACATTTGAAACCTTACATAAAGTGTATTCATACGTAGGGCAAGTTATGAACAGTACATAAGCCCGAGCAAAGCCGGGTGAACTGCTAGTATATATTGTTGAATTTTTTTATTAGCGATTACGTACTAGTTTCTTTCTTTCTTAACTCCCTGAGCGTTTATTATAAGAAAGGAGTTATTTGCCCTTTGTTCTACATTTTTTCGCCCACATTTTATGATGTGTTACGTTTTATATCATTTAATTATTCAAATATTATTGATAGATGACCTACTTTAATCCACGTAGTAATTATTAATATATATATATATATATATATATATATATATATATATATATATATATATATATATATATATATAAAGTAAGAATATATGTGTGAGGAAACTTTTCAACCTATATACTCAACGAATTTTTATCTATAATCTTGAAATTCAGTGTATAGAATATTTAGACATGAGGAAAATTTTTAATCTGCTTTCATCCGGAAAAAAGAGCTGCTAATGGGTCAACACTGAAAAACTGGTACTTGAGGGTGATCAGATTTTTTATCTCTTTGCCAACTGTTTCACGAATGCGCATGCATTAATAGTTCACATTACAGATTATTTATTTTAAGGATAAGCAGTTCCATACACTTCTTAAGTGCGTGTCACGCTGGTCTAATGGTTATCGTACTTGATTTAGGTTTTGGTTTCGATCTCAGCTCGAATATTTTTTTTTCTTTTTTAACTTAGAAGAAGTGAACGGTTTAGAAAAAAGCATAACACTCGCATGCACATATCGCAGTTTCTGTATCAATTTAAATATAATATTTATGCGTATTTTACGACCGTCCAACAACGGGCAGCCTGATAGAATATATATATATATATATATATATATATATATATATATATATATATATATATAGTAGTAGTAAGTTATAAAATATATATGGCAATTAAGCTACACAGAATATTTCGCATTATGCCTGATAAATATCTGCGTGGATGAAACGCGGAATATTCTCTGTAGCTTAATTGCCATATATATTTCATCCACGCTCAGATTCATCATAATTTTATAACTTACTACCTAGCTCTACCTACGTATTGAGTTCTATTGAAGTAAATACTTAAAGTTTAGGCATAAATTTATACTCTTGCATAATAATTTATACGATTAAATGAAGTAGTCATATATATATATATATATATATATATATATATATATATAAAATATGTATGTACGTATGTATGTATGTGTGTGTGTTTTTTATATATATATATATATATATATATATACAGGATAATTGAAAAGTAACTTCCTATTTCAAAATATAAACAATTTATTTTTTAAATATAATCTATACAATTAATGAATACCAGAAAAAAGTATAATGCACGGATTTTCATTTCAAATTTAATGTAGTTGCCTTCATTTGCCACAAACTTTTCAAGTTGATCAGGAATCGCATCAACTGATTTCACAAGAAACACTTGCGGAATGGAAGTCATAACTTAAAATACTCGCCTTCAAGTTCTTCTAAATTTCTTGGTTTGGTTGAGTAGACTTGATCTTTCAGTCAACCTCAGAGGAAAAATGTCGCAGGGCGTTAAGTCAGGATTCTGGCCGGTCATTTGTGCGAACCATGACGACTATCAATATTCTGGGTGATTGGGAATTCAGCTATTCACGAACAACGATAGAAAAGTGGGTAGGTATCTCACTATGTTGAGAGACGAAATTTGGCCGATTATTAGTGCTTGGGATTTAATTTTCATTCAAGATAAAGTTTCTCGGCACTTTATTATTCTTGTTCGTGAATGAATGAACATCCAATTCCCTGGAAGATAGATAAGTTATCCCGAGAGAGAGAGAGAGAGAGAGAGAGAGAGAGAGAGAGAGAGAGAGAGAGAAGGAGAATAGAGAGAGAAGAGATAGAGAATGGGAGAGAGGGGAAGAGAGATATGCAAATCTACTGTTGCAGTTTTATTCATAAATATCGGGTTAAAATATTACAAATCTTAATGTCTTTGGATAATAGTGCTCTTAAGAAGTAGACCTGTATATTTAATAATGATAAATTATTCGTTCATACGAACCATTTTGAGTACAGATGTGCGTACATGTTTAAAATAAGTCTAGTTGAACAATTATTCAATTAGAAACGGCTTTTGATTAACTGAAAAAACTTCAGTCGTGCTCGGTTTTAGTCGAAACACGTACTGACATTTATAGTTGTTGGTTGTTTTTGTATTACGGCATATCAACCCTTTTCAGGTTATTTAATGCCGAATCCAAAGATTTTGAAGAAAAAATTTTTTAATAGAATATATTTGTTGTTTTCACGTCGGTTTCTATTTAACCCATAGTTGGGACCCTAACAGGCACTACCACTCCGGGTCAGAATGGACCTGGGAGCAATGGTAATTAAAGGGTGGCTCCACACTCCCAAAAGCCCACAGGCTGGGGCCTCACCACTGGATATAGTTTAAGGTCATATCCAGGAACCCAATTGACGGACTTTTACCATCTGCAGGGGGGCAGTCGGCGTATTCTAATGCCCCACCGACAGGGCCGACATTTATAGCTAGAAATGTTTGTACCAATAAAACGTCACTTTATATATATATATATATATATATATATATATATATATATATATATATATATATATATATATATATATATATATATATGAGTAATGGGATGATTCCAATATTTTTCCCGATTCCGATACAATTACCGATTCCGTGTTAAATTCCCGATTCCGATTCAATTACCGATTCTTATTCTTTATGAATCTCTAATTATTTAACTATAAGATGGTTATTTTCCCCGATCTTCGTAAAAAAACGCATGTTAAATATGCAGACATTTTCCTAAACGTCAAAATATATTTGTGGAGAGAGATCTATGGATTTTAACTTTACTGATATTAAAAAATCAATAAATGTTTATTATTTTATTATTATTATTACCAGCAATTGAAGTTTTGCTTAGGAAAAAAAAACAAATAAAAAAGACAATTAAAAGAATCGTTTTGGCATCGGAAAATAGGCATCAATTTTTTCGATTACCGATTCCGATTAATAGTCCCAACAATACTATATATATATATATATATATATATATATATATATATATATATATATATATATATATATATAAGTAAACCGATGTACATATATACGTATATATGTATATTTATTTAAATTGACAAATAAATGTTGTCAAACGCTATGTTATAAGTTTATTTTTCAATTTATTTATTTATTTTATTGTGAACTTTTTCCAATGTTCATCGCTGACACTACTTTCGTATAAGCAGGAATACCTGAAGAGGTCTATAGTAACTTATAACTGGTTAACCGAAACATGCTTATGAATGTGTAGCGACATATAAATTCTTATGTAGAACAAATAAAAAGTAATTCAATTTTCGCTCCATCATCTAGCATGTTTTGAATCGATCTGTCACGTCCACCATTGGAAAAGGGGATTTTCCCCCGAAATATATTATGGACATTGTCACAGACATTACAAGTAAGATATTTGTACTTAATACAACTGAATAAATATATGTATATATATAGACATATATGTATGTATTATTGATTTGTAAATCACCACTTGTTTTCGTCTTCTCTCACCAACGACTATATCTCATTCCTCGCATTGTGATAGTCTTCTAAATCTCTATTACATATATATATATATATATATATATATATATATATATATATATATATATATATATATATATATTAGTGCTGGAACGATTAATCGAAAGCAGAATCGGGAATCGGAAAAATCGGAGCTTTTTGGGGGTATCAGAGTCGGTATCGGAATCGGTATCGGAATCGGGGAAAAATTTGAGCCTATTTTCTGATGCCAAAAACCGATTCCTTTAATTATCTTTTTTATTTGATTTTGGTTTTTATAAAACATCTTCCACTGCTTATAGTAATAAAAAAATAATAAATATTTATTGATTTAAAATTTCAGTAAAATTAAAATCTCTACATCACCCCGTCACAAGTGTGTTTTTACGTTTGTGAAAATATATGAACATTTAAGATGTGTTTTTACAGTAGTCGGGACAAAATAACATTTTTATAGTTATATATTTAGAGATTTATAAAGAATCGGAATTGGAATCGGTAATTGTATCGGAATCGGGAATTTAGTACGGATTCGGTAATTATATCTGAATCGGGAAAAATACTGGAATCGTCCTAACACTAATACATATGGAAGTAAATTCCCATCTTCCGATGATTGATGCTATTAGTTTTCATTCCAAATTACAAATGTTTTTACAGAGTTTTTTTTTTCTACAAATTCTGTTTTTCATTCCAAATAATAAAAATTCTAAATAATAAACTTTCAATCAGCTTTTGAGGAATATTCACGCGTCTCTGAGAGGTTGTGTAGTGATCATTCGCTATCCAACGAAACACTTGTAGGACACAATATGCTGAGAATTTTGGCATCTGCATAGAAAAGGATCGAAAATCAAGGATCGAAAAAATCCCATTAAAGAAGAAATGGTTCGATATTGACCAAAGTTTACAATAGCTAACATTACAAGTGCATTTGAAAAGTTTTATCACCGCAAAAGCAGAAAGGCCAAGTGAAGAAAATCAATAGTAGTTTTTTTTCTAAAATATATTTGTGTCTGAAATGAATGCTTCTGTTTGAAGTACAATTGAATAATGATACTTGACTTTTGAATTTTAAGCTTTAATTCAAGTTATTATAAAAAAATAATTTCATAAAATCAACAGCAAGTTCTTTAAAACACAATGTAGACTATGACGTATTGTGAACTAAGTCACTGTGAGAAGGTATGTGAGCTTCCTTTCTGTGTACCAGAGTGGGTTCCTGGCTAGAGAAACCAATCGATCGCTTTGTATTGGCAAATGAGCGATTTCACAGATTTCGATAATAAATGTATTGCAAGTGTGGAACAACTCTTGATTAACATTCAATCCCACGCGACGCCGTGTCTCCCTGCTAGTTTATATATATATATATATATATATATATATATATATATATATAAACTAGCAGGGAGACACGGCGTTGCCCGGGATTGAATGTTAATATATATATATATATATATTTATATATTTATAATATAAAGCTGAATGTGTGTGTCTGCGTGTGTGTCACTGTGTGTGTGTGTGTGTGTGTGTGCGTGTGGTCACGAATAGGCTTATATATGGTTGACTATTTTAAAAAACTGATTACATATAATGATACAAGATGTATCGAGACATAGGAATGGGTATGTTTGATCTGGAAGAACGGTGGTTCATTAAAATTGTGGGGTCTGCGTTCGTGCCTGGTCCACAATGTATGGAAATAAAAAAATTAAAAATTAAAAATTAAAAACGTTTACAAGTGTTTTCGATATAGATGTACATAATAATACTTTGATAAATATGTTTTAACTTAAATAGGTATGGTATAATAAAATTGTGGGGTCTGAGTTCGCGCCTGGCCTCCATAGAATGGAAATAGGCACAAACTTTAATAAAGACTTTTCATATCTATCTGCGTAAGTATACTTTGATAATTATGTTTCAGTTTGAAGAAATATGGTATAATAAAATTATGGGGTGTTCGTTCGCGCCTGAACTTCATAGAATGGAAATATGTCACAAAGTTTAACAAGGTTTTTTAATATAGATCCACAGAATATTGTGATAAGTGTTTCAGTGTGAATAGGTATGATATAATAACTTATGGGGTTTATCTATTTTATTTTTACTTTCATCATATTTTGGTTTGGTTTTGATACCCCCAAATTCGAAGCTATCTCTTTACAACCCTTCCTTTTCATAACCTATCATACTTTCATCATTTTCTGTAGGCTGTTTTTGAACCCAGTCAACGACGGGTACTTTTACTAGTATATATATATATATATATATATATATATATATATACATTTATATATATATATATATATATATAGAGAGAGAGAGAGAGAGAGAGGGGAGAGAAAGAGAGAGAGAAAGATAGAGAAAGAGAGAGAGGGAGAAATGAAATAAACAATTCTATAAATGCACTATTCTCACATTCATTGGAGCATAATTATACTTTTAACTTTAAGCAAGCTAAACTCATTAAATTTTTTTAAAATGATACCAGGCAAAAACTTATTGAATCAGCGCTGATGGCAAACTCAAACACAATTAAGCAGCGTGGAAGTGTCTATAATTTATTTCCTTTAATCAGTAAACGTATATTAAAAGGATAGTACTTAAATTTAGACACTTATGTACACTACAGAAATTGATATCTATTTAAAAACATTGCGTAAACATTAGTTGTGGTAAAAGTAAACTTTTGCTAGAATGGATTTTCTGAGATAACTCTGGTTGTCCCCTAGGGGGCTTTATAGGGCTAAAATTGGCCTCAAAATGTTCATCTGTTCATTTGTTCGCACTTTTCTCAATAATTATGTCTTGGATTAAAAATTTGCTCATGGTGAAAGTAAATATTTCACTCATGGAGGGGAACCCCGCAGACGCGGCTTGTTTATCCTGTTTTCTTTCGAGTTCATCCCTCCTTTCATGTTTTCCGTGGTTTTCCCCCTGCTTCATCCAAGGTTTTACATTTACTAATAAAAGAACTCTCATCCTGTCTTTCAGCGTGACTATACCATCAAAATCTCCTGTTCTGCACACATCTCCCCTATACTGAGGTCGTCATATGACACATATTGCACATCCATCACATCAATCTCGACGAAGACTTCTTGAATCAACATTTATTGCAAACTACACCACAAAAATAATATGGGTAATAAAATAAAAGGTCAGTCAATAAACAACTAAAAGCAATAAAACACGTATTTTATTTCATATACACATCCAAGATTTCGAATTCTAACGAATATATTCATTCTAATAAAAGAACATCAACCGCACCATATCTTTTTTATATTTTTAACGACTTTTTTCCTTTTTTTTTTAAGAAAACCTTACTCACTTCATGCCATGAACGCTAGAAATAGTTTGCATTTTTTGTTGGTTCGGAAGCAGAACAAAGACATCCATTTCACATTACAAACACAAGTATATTTTCAAATATTGTACTAGTATTTCATTTATTCAAATCAATCATCCTAAAAAAGCTTTGAAATAAAGACGAAACGTTGTTGAACATATAATTTTGGTTTACTCATTTTTCATATTTCCATACATATATATGTTGGGGGGGATATATACATGCATATATGTAGATACACACACACACACACACATACATATATATATATATATATATATATATATATATATATATATATATGTGTGTGTGTGTGTGTGTGTGTGTGCATGTATATATATGTATGTATGTCTTATGTATACACATACACACACACACCCATATATATATATATATATATATATATATATATATATATATATATATATATATATATGCATGAATTGGAGAAACCAGGAAAAGAAGAGCTATAATATATAATTTATAAAATTGCAACTCACCTCACAGATCCAAGCATAATATATATATATATATATATATATATATATATATATATATATATATATATATATATATATATATATATATATATATTGTCAGAAGTCCACGCTGTGTTTTTCTCTTGCTGCATACACGATTGTATTATATATGTCCATATCCTTCTGGAAACGGTATTTTTTTTTCTTCGCGTTCTTTCATACTGCGCAGTCATTAGCGATTTTTTTATCAGCTGATCATGTCCGATCGAATAGGACGATTACGGCTGGTGATCCTCGATATCAAATATCCATGTATGCTCCTAAACGTGACAAAGACCGCTTCTTTCTTTTCTTTTCTTTTTCTTTCTGGTTTGCTTGTCAAAATAGAGCACAGTCAACGATATTTATATTTAAAAAAAGTTATGAATAAAAAAAAAGTCCTTTTCCTTGGCCATTCAATTTTGTACAATGTTTTATGCAAGACTGAACTTGAAATTGTTTTAATCCACTTTTTCAATAGGACCGTCCGTTTGGTGAACGCAATATCGTGGGGCTGCTTCCCAGCCGACTATAACATGGTCGTTTTCAAGTCTAATGTAAAGCTCTTGTTGAGCTGCCCTCTTACACAATTATACTCTGTCCGAATTCCGCCATAACTGATCATCACGGCGTTCTCTTAGTGTCTACTTTTCATTAACCCTTACACAATTATACTCTGTCCGAATTCCGCCATAACTGATCATCACGACGTTGTTTTACTGTCAACTTTTCATTAACCCTTGTCCGAGCATTGTCTTTTGGCTTTGATAAGCAATAAATCTCAACTAATAGAATTTAAAAAGCACCTGCCACGGCATTTTGCTTTTACATTTTTAAAAGAATATATACTCCTCCATGTCAACGAAATAAAAGTATTGTTTGTCATAATATATTTGTATGTGTGTTTTTTTTTTAGATTATTCAAACTACACTCCTCGTCTTGAAATTGTTATATCTATAACGTTTCAACCGACGTAACCGCCGACTTACTTCACGTGAACTTTTTCGGGTTCTGGAGCTTGCTAGTCGAATTTGGAAATATTTATGTGAAATTCAGACACCTGCACGGATCCACGAGGCGTAGACGAATACATCTACAATCTACGTGCAGTAATAGGCCCAGGTTCGAAATCCGCACAGGTTTTCGATTTCAACATAAATTCTGAAAGATGCGCATGTCAGATGTGACATCGGCCGAAACGCTGTGAACAGAACAACTAATATAAGTATCGTAGTCTGATTAATCCAAATAATATATATATATATATATATATATATATATATATATATATATATATATATATATATATATATAAAATTAAATAAAATTGTCAAAAAAACATTATAAACCTGTAACCTGTGGAAAGTAACCATCTACAATATAAATCTCACCTGTCTGTTTAAATGTATGTATGTATGTATGGATGGATGGATGGATGGATGGATGGATGGATTGATGGATGGTTGGTTGGTTGGTTGGTTGTTTTTGTTTTACGGCATATCAACCCTTTTTAGGTTATTTAATGCCGAATCCAAAGAATTTGAAGAACGATTTTTTAATAGAGTATATTTGTTGTTTTCAAATCGGTTTCTATTTAACCCATATTTGGAACCCTAGCAGTTACTATCACTCTGAGTCAGAGTGGACCTAGGAGCAATGGCAATTAAAGGGTGGCTTCACACTCCCCAAAGCTCGCAAGCTGGGGCCTCACCACTGGATATAGTTTAAGGTCATATCCAGGACCATGTATGTATATATGTATGTATGGATGGATGGATGGATGGATGGATGGATGTTGATGTGTCTGCCTAAAACTTTCGACAGAGGCGACAGTTTTCACGACATCAGTATCGTTTTGCAGCCCGAGCCTACGGACGCCAAATATCGATAAATTCGTTAAAAACATTAATTTCTTCACCTTCACAAGTGGACACTTTTCTACAAGTAGGGCTCGCTTTTTTCGCTGATATTTTCGAAAGTCATACCCTCTTTTCGATTAACTAGCCCAAATTTAAACCTCCGCCACTTCCGGTTTGGCGATGGACGCAGCGGCAAAGACGTCACGTTTTTTTTTTTTTTTCATGTTCTTTTTCTCCTTCGCGGTTCGGGTTCGAACCTGCCTGCCTACTACCATTTTTTTATTTATTTATTTTTATTATTTGCTCAACACACACCTTCGAACACCCGGACAACGCCGAGCACCCAGACTAGTTTATTTATGCGACGGAGACTTCTGATTTTAACCGGCCATTTGTCCGAAACATTAGCATTAACATGTAAATTTGTTTACATTAATAAAAAAATATATTTTGTTCTTCTTGCATTGAGCATTCTTAATAAATTTGTTAAATTCTCTCTGGAATATATTTAACCTGGTATATATATATATATATACATATATATATATATATATATATATATATATATATATATGTGTGTGTGTGTGTGTGTGTGTGTGTGAGGTGTGAGAGAGAGAGAGAGAGAGAATGGGATTTTGGTCTATTGGTCTTTGTGTGCTCTGAAAAAGAACTGTAATATACCGAAACGTCATATGGAATGATTAAAACCCTCTTCCGGTCAACTTTATGTCCAGCTATTCAAAGAATTTAATTTCGTTTCATCCGGTCGGGTTCCATAGTCATTTTTTTCAAAATCTCCAACTAAATTTGCTCAGATGTCCATTGCATCTGTTAATTTTTTAGAGATGCGCTTTGAGAGCATATCGAATAATAAATGATACTGATAAAGTAAAGAAATGTTTGTGGAATTTTCTTTATATATATATATATATATATATATATATATATATATATATATATATATATATATATATATAAATATATATATATATATATAAATATATATATATATATATATATATATATATATATATATATATATATATATATATATATATATATATATATATATATATATATATATATATTCCTTCTTTAAGACGATGGAGCATAGCTACTGGTACTAGAGATGAATCAAACACGTGGCGGAATGTTCTTCTTAAAGAATGTGTAGCACCATTAGATCCGGCGTTTATAAATGTGTCTTTTGCTTGATGTCGAAAACGGCGATCGAGCGAGACGGCTGCTTATATCTGTGTCCATGGAAGCGTGACGTGTTGTCAGGAGAGGAATAGATGCCTAATTGATCTTGAGGATAGATAGATAGATAGATAGATAGATAGATAGATAGATAGATAGATAGATATCTTCTGATTGAGAAAGATAGACAGATTAAATCAATGGCCAGGTGTGAGTTGATATATATATATATATATATATATATATATATATATATATATATATATATATATATATATATATATATATATATATTCCCTGAGGAAACATTACATGGATGTAATGCAGTGAAATTCTGAGTAGCTTAATTGGCATATATATTTTCAAAACTTACTAGCAAACTTTAATTACATATTGAGCACTGTCAAAGTAAAATACTGAAAATAGATACATAAAAATTTATCTAGATACATAAAATAATATAAACACACACACTATGTATATGTATATATATATACATATACGTATATAGATGTAAATTATATATATATATTAATATATATATTTATATATATATATATATATATATATATATATATATACACACACACATGGACAGAGTAAGAAAAGAAAGGGGGAAAGACAATGGGTATAGTAAGATTTAAATTAAGGAGCACACAAATATATCAGTATAACATATATATATATATATATATATATATTCATATATACATATATATATATATATATATATATATATATATAGTCAATGTAGCTTAATCGCCATACATATTTTATACCTTACTAACTAGCTCTACCTACGTATTGAGCACTGTTGAAATAAATAAGTTTACGCATAAATTTATACTTTCGCATATTAATTTATGTGAGTAAATGAAGTATATATATATATATATATATATATATATATATATATATATATATATATATATATATATATATATATTAAAGATTTGAGTTTGGTGCGTTTGTGACACTAATTTACATATATTCGGAGAATTTAACGTATGCGTGAATGTGTAGCTGCGTGTGTATTAAATTATGAAAATGCGTTTTTGGCAATTAAGCCAGACACGATTGTTTGACGTTTACAAATATTTAGGACGATGGAAATATATAAACGAATTGAAGTTTATCGATACGTCGAAGGCTCACACACTCACACACACACACACACACACACACACACACACACACACACACACACACACACACACACACACACACACACAGATTAGCATTATCGAAAATTGTCGCTGGCGCTTTCACTTACCGCACTACTCAATTATAAGAGAGATAAAACAGAGGCTGACAAGAATTCAATATTTTCCGACCGTAAACTAGTCCCTCTATATTAGATTTTAAAACGAATGTTTAATTACGTCCTGTAATTTAAAAAAATAATTATTATGCTTTTATATTGAAAAGTGTCTTCTTCATAATCACGCACTATGCTTGTGTTCTTTCTCACAA
>NC_136510.1:27550726-27558226 GCF_053919585.1 Euprymna scolopes
GCACTGTGCATTGTTTGGGATGAAAATGAATATATATATATATATATATATATATATATATATATATATATATATATATATATATGAGCAAACAGTTAATAAAACATGTTAAAAACACTTTGAAATGAGTTAAAAACATTTAATCTGAAAAGGAAACACTACATAAGTGGATAGTCCTTAATCTGCGGAGTTTCGAAGAAATACTTTCCTTCTTATCAGAGGGTAGGAATTAGCAAAATGTGGGATCGGATTTTGCATGCAAAAGTATTTGATGAAACAACGAGTAAGTCAAGTTATTTTATATATATATATATATATATATATATATATATATATATATATATATATATATATATATATATATATATATATTAAAAGTGATGGTTGTGTAGTTCTAACGAGAGAAAAAAATGTATACCTAAAAGAGTGTAGCCATCAACCATTGTGGGTTTTTCAGCCTTTTATCATATTTTTATTTTAAAATATGTTTATAACGCGTTTCAAGTTTTGTTTCGCTCTCTTCAGATATTTTCGTAAAAAGTTTTTTTTTTTTTTAAATGAGAGTGTGAAATGTTATTTTTACATATGCTGATACAAAATGTGTTTTTCAGAGTGATGTGGTCTCAGACATTCTGTCCCCAACAGTGAGTGTTGGTAGTGTCCAGTCAGAGGACAAGTTCAAAGAGGGGGCTTTTGGTCCATTTGGTGAAGATTTTTATGGGTTTTTTATGTGACTTTCTTTCCCCATCTACAGCACACACTCACACACAATCACACACACACATATACATAAATGTACATACACATATACACACGCATACGCACGCACGCAGATATATACACATATACACACGCATATACACAGAAATATATGTAGGAGTATACATATATACATACCCACCTACACACTCACACACGTACTCACACACATCCACCCATCAGCATATCAGACATATATTGGTTAATTTTTTTTTTTTTGTCTTTCCCAATCAAAACACGCATGCATACATGTACTTAATCATTCAAAAATAAGCACACACACAAGTAAGATGGAGAATAGGTAGGAGATGATATATACACCCACACACACGCACACACAATCACACACATACATATACATGCACACACACATATATATGCATACATGTATGCACATACACACTCACATACATCCGCATACGTATGCAGGCACACATACATACATACACACATATGCATATATAGAGAGAGAGACACGCAGGGGCTCACACATACGCATACATCCATATACACACATACATACACGAATGCATTTACCAACCCATATATATGCATACACACACACACATACAGATGCGTATACATCCATCCACCCATATATATATGGACACACGCACCCACAATTACACACATACATATTCATACACCCATACCTTACATATATATTGGTTGAAGTTTTCTTTCTTCCTAATCCAAGCACATATGCATACATGTACTCAGTCACCCAAACATAAGTGCACGTACACACACAAACAAGATGGAGGATAGATAACAGATGATATATATAACACACACTCGTATACGCAATCACACACATACATGCATACATACACATACACAAATATATATGCATACACACATATGTGTGTAGATACACATGATGATTGCAACGTCTTGTCAGACGAGTGCCACTCCCTCAGACATTTAAAATCCATGAGCCCAAATGTCTGAGGGAGTATCTATACAAATATGATGTTACAGAGTCTTAGCTTTGTACGACAGCTAAGTCTCTCTCTCGGTTCAAAATGTTGAGATCCAGCAACAAGCAAGAGCAAGATAGCCAGCAACAAATTAAACTGCAGACCCGCTAAATGCGGGTACTGGTCTTCCGCTTTATGGTTTTTTAAAATCAGAGATTTGCTTCTCCTAGAAAGGTTGCCTTCACCACGGCTTACGGGAGCCCTCTCCACCCCAATACACATATACACACACAAATATACACGGTGCTAGTTGGCCGTTGACCCAGAAAAAGAGTTCATTCGCCCTTTGGAAGGTCTTGTTTTTAATCCTTCAGGGAGACTAGCCGCCCTCCTCACCAAACAAGTCTGGTGGGGGAACCAGTTTAGTCGCCGGTGACCCGACCATGAGGCAGGTAGTACTGGATTACATGGTACCAGTAGCATATGACATGACCTGATACACATACACATACACATACGCATACACACGTATAATTTCTAATTGTTTGTTTAGTTTAGGGAAATGGTATTATACTGAATATGGATGTGCGCGCCCGTGAAAGTGTGCGCGTGCTTTATTGTGCTTGTTTTGTTTCGCGTGTGAGGGTGTACATTTATTTAAGTATGCATGCGTGTAAGTGTATTTTGTGTTTTGCCTATTTATGTGTATAATTATTGAGAGATGTTTAAGGCGGCGTTGAACTTTGCTATGAAGTTTTTTTCTTGTGTTAGTAAGTAGAAGTAGTTGTCAGTTTGAAAGATGGGCATTATCTCGAATCTGCCTCCACTGCATGTGTGTATATGTTGTGATACATGCAGGTGTCTATTTTCCGCGATTTTGATGTTGGATCGGTGTAGGGCTACTCTATTACTAAGGTTTTTTGTGGCGCCTATGTAGGATTTATCGCATGCTGCACATTTTATTACATAGACCACGTTTTTTGAGGTGCAATAACTACAACGAAAGAATGCCACCAACAAGAAAAAATCTCTGGAGGACCTGATGGATTCACAGACAAACCTCTCCATAGAACACAAGCATCTCGAGGACGGATTACAGCAACTAAGTGAGAAAATATACAGGATAACCGAGCTCACATGCAACCAACAGGATAAGAAAGAAATCCAAACTGAGGAAATCATTAAACAACTCAAAACACAAGAATACCTGGAATACTTTAGAAGACCGTATATACAGAATGAATTACTAAAAACCAAGGAACAGAATCTCCAAAACTGGAACATTCTCCTTAAACAAAGAAAGATTGCTTTTTACCATGAAGTCAAATGCAGCGACACCGCAGCAACGTATAGGACATTTCTAATGATGGAGGACCAATTCATTCCATATAAATTCCGGGAAAAAATTACACCACAAGATACAGAGGAACAAGTGAAAATCAAAAAAGCCCTTAATATTTCAAAACTTCAGGCCGAAATCGACGTACAGAAAGACAAGAAAGTACATTCTACATAGAAGTACACGGAAATCACACCAACACCTATTGGAACTCTGGGATTCTGAATGCAAAAAAGAGGAGGAAAAATCCAGGGAAATCATTGGACGGAAAATAACCTGGCTAAAAAAACTACCGGACAAAGAAAGAAGTAAACAATCGACAAACACCTACAAGGACAACCAGGAGCAGAATACCCTTACACGATATCCACAAACACAGAGATCGCATAACAAAGGTAAGAAACGAAACATACACCATATACAAACACATCCACACAACAGATACAACTACACACAAAGAACCAACCATAATATATCCACATCATACACAAATTCCCAACAACAAACCCAGCCAAAACGCACACTAATAACACTTCAAAATTACACAAGAACCCACGCCCTTAACAAACATAACACACCAGACAACATACAACACAATACGTCTCCACAAAAATACCCCATATATACAATCCTAAGCAATACAAACCAAACTATTACCACCCACATCAGCAAACACAATCAAAAATCCATTTCCACAGACACTACATCGCCAACACAAACAACCAAAAAATACCTTTACTAAACAACCGTTACCAAAATATCCCCACAATGCAAAACAACTACCACAGACATCACATAATTCAAAACAATGCCTACAGCATTCACCCCTCATATTCCACACAAAGAAGCAAACCCCCAAGGCACCTCCCTCATCAACGGGAACAATTAGAATATCCCATGAAACACTAATCCCAACAAACCTACCCTACAACAAACCTCGGCAACACAACCCTATACAACAATACATATATCCTCAACAGCAACACCAATTCCAACTGAAACACAACTATCCAACACAAACAACATATAATGACAACCCATTCAATCATTTATCACTCAGCCCTCACAATAATTCACACAACACTTATTTTACAAAGAGATATCACATCACTCTAAAACACACGACCTCTTAAAACAAGGAAACAAACAACCCCCACCATTTTTTAGGAAACCCCTACGGAACACCAATTCCAGGTTAGAAAAAATTAGACTTAAAATCATCAATTTATCCACATACACCTTATCAAAGAACGAAACAGAAATACTGAAGCTGGGCCTCAAATTCTGTCTCACCCCTAAAAGTAATATAGCAGAACTAAAAAAATACCTTAAAGATTTCGAACGGAAATTTAGACTAATAGAAACACTAGATAGCAAAGGGGACAAAGATGATTGTTTAGTAAAAAACAAATCAACATATTTCCCTAACAAACAGAACAACACAAAAGAACTAAACACCTACTTCGAAAATGTCTGGAACCTTAACCGCCAAAAAAAAAAAAGACAAAACCACAAGCAACCTCACATACAAACAAAGCCAAGCACTCGAAAAGACCTATAATAATAATGACATAATAATAAAAGAAGCAGACAAAGGCAGTGCCGTAGTAATCATGGACAAAACTAATTATGAAACAAAAATTACAGAATTACAAAATGACAAACACTACTATAAACTCATTAGTACCAACATAGATAACACCACCGTCTCAAAAATCACAAAACTTTTTACAACACACAACAAAATATTAAAAAAAGAAAGAAAAGGACTTCCTCACGCATTTCATTACAAAGACTAACAACTTCTATGGACTGCCCAAAATACACAAATATGACGTAATAAAACTTGCCATCGATACACAAAACTCAGAATATATTAGCGCTCCAAACCCTAGTGACCTTACATTTAGACCCATTGTAGCAGGACGAGCCTGTCCAACAAGCAGACTTAGCAACATAATAGACATTTTATTACAACCTTTCACAGATCAAGTTAAGAGCTACATAAGGGACGACATTCACTTTCTTACTACCTTATCACATGCAGTACAAAACGGGACACTATTAGTTACATTTGACGTTAGCAGTTTATATAGTAATATACCCCATGAATTAGGAAAAGAAGCAATAACATTTTGGATCAACAGACACGCACAAACACTACACCCTAGATTCACAAAGCAATTCATTATCGATAGTATAGACATAATCTTAAATGATAATTCCTTCGAATTCAACAATGGCAACTACATTCAAACACTAGGTACAGCAATGGGAACGAAAATGGCACCGACTTAATCAACCCTTACATTAGCCTACCTAGAAGAAACCTTATATGAAAAGATAAAACAAAAATTTGGCTACAGCAGTAAAAAACTGTTTATAGAATCCTGGAAAAGATACCTTGATGACTGCTTCATTCTGTGAAAACCCACATGGGGGGACATCACAGACTTACACACCATACTCCAGAACCTACACCCAAAAATTAAATTCACCATAGAACAAAGCTCTACAGAATTACCCTTCCTAGAAATTCTGATAAATGTTAAAGACAATAACATTATCACAGACATTTACCGCAAACCTACAGACACCCAACAATACTTACACTTTAAAAGTCACCACCCTAAAAGCTGCTTAAAAGCCATTCCCTACACCCTAGCACGTAGAATCTGCACCATAATCACGGACAAAAACCTTCGGACAATCCGACGTAAGGAACTACAAATAAATCTAAGAAAAAGAAACTTTTGAATTTCGAATACTGTTAGTCTCACGCCAAATCAGATCATCCAAAAATTTGATGCATGACTTCTCTTGGTGATAAGTGTATATTATATACTATACATATTCCTCGAACATCATAATATAACACACAGCATCACTGGTCATCGGAAGTGTGTCTGTTTCGGTGTGTATAAGGAAGGAATTCCACACACACATACACACACACTTACACACACACACACATACAAAGTGATTTTTATATAATAGCAGAGATAGAGATTATTGACTAACAGGGATATTGGCGCCCGACTTTACCAACCGTAAAATAGTTTAAATATGATATTTTCATTCATGCAGCTTTCGTATATATTATTATTGAGTCAATTCTTTCTTGATTGTTATATTGTACCTAATATATAGTACTGATTTCAAAAGTTAAAAAAAATGACTTGAGGTCCATCAGTTAGAATCAAAACCAAAACATTCATCGTTCCAGTCGAGTTCCATACCGTTTATGCTAATCCGACAGACAACTAAGAGTTTTAAAATTCTTTTAGCTAAGATTAGTTTTACGCATGCGCAAACTAATACAAATATGTCGGCAACTTGAAATTAACATTTTGCCGAGTAACTGGCCGACTTCTGTATGCGTAATTCACCCACGCAAACATAGATTTTAATTGTTATAAACCATCCTTGGTGTAAGATTACTATTTTCTGTGAATTTCAGTGATATGTGACTAGTAGTTTAAGTGCTTATCGTTTAAATATTCACTCACATACATCTACTGTTTTCCTTATATATACTAATTTGAAAACTATATTTCTCCATCATTTCCTGCTTTTATCCCGTTCTCCGATTATGAGACATCGAATTCTTGTTATATATATATATGTGCGTGTGTGTGCGTGTGCGTGTGTGTGCGCGCGCACGTGTGTGTGAGTGTTTTAAGGACGTTTCAAAAGTTATGCCTCCTAATTATAAATGTTATCTTTATACCTGCAGACACTAGTGTTTCATACTTACGCAATCATCGATGCAGGAGATGAGAATCAACGTGGGTAGAGGGATTCGAACTTCGCCACAAAGCAACCCTTTGGCTCCGTTAGAAAGTAACATACCCCAGTGCCTTCATTCATTGCCACGAAATTAAGAGAAATTTTTAACATTAATGAAGCTTACCATTTAATATAGACGATATTGGAATGATCAAGTAACAAAAAGTGACGCACTCGCACACAAGGTTGGCTGACCGACTGTTTTGATTTCCCCAGACCGTGTTCAACTTTATTAATGTGCACGTGTATGTGTATGATTCCTTTTTTTTATTTAACAGTTTAAGTTAAGTTTTTTTTTTCACTGTTATATAGTTGAATTCCCTTTTGTCATTGTATATTATCTAGCGGAAAGTCACCTTATGCCAGGGCTAAGTTTGTGATCTGTTGAATTTAGTTAGTGTACCAAGGAATTTAAACTGTATTTTTTCTTTTAGCATTTTTAAACATTACAAATGTCTTTAGACTTCATAAACATATATCCTTGAATTGGGATTCCACTGAAACATGTATGCACATATGTAACCAATATATGTTTGTATAATAAACAGACTATATACCAGCTCTGTCCTGCATTGGACACTCTTTAATAATCACCCGAGTTTCATTGGATTTACATCTAGGAAACCAATCGATACAACCATTACACACACACACACACACACACACACACATATATATATATATATATATATA